>NC_086321.1:353479028-353781111 GCF_036172605.1 Pelobates fuscus
CACCATCGCAGGAGAGAACGCGACCAGGGCGGGAGGTCACGGAGCCGCTCCCCTCTCCGTTCCCCCATTAGTCCGTCAAGGGAGGAGATGGCTGGGCCACGTCAAATAGGGAGGTCACGGAGCCGCTCCCCTCTCCGTTCCCCCATTAGTCCATCCATGGAGGAGATGGCTGGGCCACGTCAACCGATTTCCGGGTATTTCACGCCTAGCTTAAGACAATTAAGACATGCAAGGGCTGTAGAAATATGCAGAATGAGGGAACGGGACCCTCCAGGTACCTGCTCTATCTGCCTGGAGGAGTATGGAATTGGGCAGCACTTACTAACATTACCATGCAGGCACCATTTTCATACTGATTGTATTCTAACTTGGCTGCAGCAGAACGTCAGCTGCCCAATTTGCAGGGATCGGGTTTTTTTGGCCAATGCAGGCCAGGTTTGCTTGATGAGAGTATCACATGTTATTGACTTCTACCCAGATGGCAGTGCACATGCGTCATTACTTGCCAGATACTACAAGTGAAGTGGGATTGTCCTCCTCGCAAACAGTTCACTGTGTTGGAACCCGCCTTTCCAAGATCACCTTCGGGTTGTGTTGTATTGTATATATTTATTAGAACCATTTAAGCTAAAAATAATAAACGTTATGTCTTATGTTGAACGCTGGCATTGTGACCTTGCCTTTTTATCTGGAGTCTGTTTACTGGCTGCTTTGTGTTCACCTTTTCTAAACTTATCTCTATATGCCAATATTACACCTGGTTTTAAATAAAGATAAAAAAACATTGACAATATTAATACAGCTGTAATCAAAATTATTCAACCCCCTGAAAATCAGGTTTATTGTGAAAAATGTACAGACTTTCAGCTGTTTGCAATTAAGAAATTAAACAAAAGCAATTGAAATAGCATAACGAAGTCTTCAAGTGAAAATGCATTATAAGTTGCTTTTTGGGTTGAATTTGGGGAATTCTACTTGAAAGCACTTGTTGTGTTGAGCAATTTCAATTGCTTTTGCTTGATTTGTTAATTGTTAACTGTTAATTAACCGTCGAAAGTCTGTAGATTTTAACAATAAACTCGATTTTCAATGGGGGTTGAATAATTTTGATTACAGTTGTGTATGTGTGTAACGTGTTTATTATGAGAACTACAGGACAGTACTTACAAACCACTAGAAAGCTTTACAACTTTTATGACTTGGCTTAGTTACGCACAGAATTAAGGGTTTATGCCATGAGATCAGACATCATACATTAGAATGAGAGGCTGATTGGTGGAGCCCCCTCCTGGAGAGAAAGGGGTATATCAGCTACTCACACTCGCTGTTTTAAATGCAGTAGCTTTAGTGACCTTGAATAGTTTTGTGGGATTTTTTAAAGTAATTTTGTTCTTGTGTATTCCCAGTTGTCTTACCATTATAGGAATTGAGTGTTTAGAGGCAGAAGCCATATTGATATTTATGCTGGGAACTCAGGGTGTATAGATCTATCTATCTATCTATCTATCTCTATCTCTCTATGCTGCCAGAAGTTGAAGAAAAAAGCGTAGGTTACCAAAACCTGAAAAATTATGACCATATCAGAGTAATTCACCCCTTGCTATAGATGTGCTATGTAGTTCTGAAAAAGGTGAGCATTAAAGACGTTAGGACGGCATAGCACATCCTAAAGATCTTCTCCTCCCTCTCCCCCATAGTGCAATCAAGCCAATCGCCACAATCTGTGTCATGTGATCATGGTGACGGCCTGCCACCGCAATCACTGAGGCAATGTCTCCGTAATGACTACAATTTCTTCAAATTATGCAAATCCACTACTGGTTACATCTCGCCATTTGTCATTTATCAAGGAAAAGATAGCCAACCTGACCCACCAGGATACCCTATTTCTGTGGGCAGAAATGGCAAGATTGTGTTGGATCTTCTTCGTGCCTTGATAAATAAAGGTCATCATCTATGGGTTGATAACAAATACAGCAGTATTCATTCAAAATTATATGTTTTGAAACTATAGCATTTGGCACAGGACAAGGTGCTGGCCCTTTGGTACACCGATCAAAACATGTGAACATGCTGTCTGTCTACAATGCACGACGAAAGTACAGTTCCGGTGTCTGTCAAAGGAAAAAATGAAGAGATAGAAAAAACAAAGAACATTGGAGAGTACATCACACATACAACGAAAGTAGAGTTGGTCGATCAGTATATAAAACGATATCTAGTTATCCGAAAGACTAAATCCTGGTAGAAAATTGCCATCTACCTAGCCCCGATTGCAATTTACAATTCCTATGTGCTGTACAAAAGAACAACAGCAGGTAAGCCTTACCCTTTCCTTGATTTTAAAATAAAACTTTTATCCGATATTTTATTTAACAACTCCCCTAATTCTTCTAATTTTGAAGCAGAGGATGTCCAGAGACTTTGTGGCAAACACTTTCCTTCCAGGATCCCCCCACAGCATGCAAAAAATCCCCCCAGAGAAAGTGACACGTTTGCTAAAAAAAAAAATAGTTAACAGCAATGATTCTAGCTATTACTGCCCTCTATGCACATCTCTACCTGGCCTTTGTATAACTGTTTCAGAGTCTACTATACGGGGCTTAGCTATTGAGTTTAATGACTCAGTATGTGACACAGCATGCACATGGTTGTGGTTATGGTATTTGGAGTGTTCCTTCAAGGAGTTCATTAACTTCTCCAATTGTATAAGTTATTAAGTAATTATAAAATTCATTTATTATCTTTTTTTTTCTAAAGAACAGCACACTTAACCTGCTGAAAGTGGTCTTTCTAAAATTTATAATTTTGGTACAGCAACCATTTCTAATTGTCCTGATTTTTATTATTTTATTTTAATTCTTCCAATGCTTTTTTTTCCAAATACTGTTAAAATATAAACAACAAATGTGTTTTGTTGCCGTAGAAACTTATGGTATGTAAGAAAAGTCATATGTCACGAATGTCACGCAGTCTGGTGGCTAGATTCGTTTTGGAGAAACGTATTGTACAGCATTATGAAACCTGTCTGAAACCACTTGCACTCTGTTATGTGGAGAAGGATGTTTTGATTGAAATAAAAGTTGATCTGTTAAATGGTGTGTGGAGTTATGCTAAGACACTGTTTTCAACATATACTGAATGGCCAATAATAAGATTCACCAACTCTTAAAATATGAACTTTGTAGAACCTCACAAGAGTCAGCACCATACTATAGAATGGTACCTTTTACTTTATTTCTTCAGAAAGCCCATTGCACTGATAAACAGAAGCTTCTTTATATTTAATAACCACAAACACAGATAAAAGTTTCATTGATAGGAAAAAGAAAATTGAATGAAGATTTAATTATTTAAAATTTTAAAGTGTGGGGCTGGGCCTGACAGCCAAGATGGCTGGACATGTCACATGGTAGCTCCGACCTGTTCACGCATAAACTAAGTTTTTATGCTCATAACCAAGCTGAAAGTAACCACTCACTAGCTATACTCTGACCTCTGCCAACAGGGAACATGGAGATACCAGATTTGTGCCGTTACACTGAGAAATCCAGACGCCCGACCATGCGACCTAACTGGTGGCCTGGTGTCTGGGGGAGACGATCGATCCCCTAATACTGGAATAGGCTTTCACAAAGATCAAATGATTGCCCCTCAGCCCCCCTCTTTGGATTGGTGGGGGTTATCCCGGTCCCCACTGGGGAAACTTACCTGTCTGCAACAGCAGAATCTCCTGCCAAAACAAGCACCACATGGGGTGGCCAAGATGGCATGCTCAAATGCTCACTGACATCCTCGACATTTGAATAGATATGGTTCTAGCCTTTTCAAGAAATAGATTATATTTCATAAAGCCTGCAAACACTTGAGATCAGAACTAGTTCATTTTGGAGGTTTCTGTGAGAGTGATGTTCAGACGGTGGTGTCAATTGGGTCTTAGGTATGCCAATGTCAAAAGTCAGCAGATGGTGGTCAGATAGAGGAAAAGGAATATTGGAGAGATTAGAGGCAGTACAGAGGTTGGTGAAGGCAAGATCAAGAGTGTTTCCCACTGTATGGGTTGCTAAATTGGACCATTGCGTAAGGCCAAAGGAGGAGGTTACAGAGAGCAGACGAGAGGCATCAGTGCAATTACGGTTGTTGATTGGGATATTGAAATCCCCAAGTATAAGGGAAGATGAGAGGAAGTAGGGAAGCCAGGAAGAAAAGTGCTCAATGAATAGTCTAGGATAACCGGGGGGGGCGGTAGATGATAGCAATTCTTAAAGGAGTGGGTTTAAATAGACGGACAGTGTGAACTTCAAAAGAAGAAAAGAATAGGGCAGGGGGAGTTATGATTGGTTGAAAGGTACATTGAGGGGAGAGAAGGATGCCTACGCCACCTCCTTTACAGTTGAGTCTGGGAGTGTGAGAGAATTGTAGCCCACCAAAACATAAAGAGGCAGGAGTAGCGCTATCAGAGGGGGACAGCCAGGTCTCTGTAAGTGCAAGCAGTGTGAGTAAGTTTGAGATGAAAAAGTCGTGTATGGTTGTTAAATTTAAATTACTGCAGATGGAGCGGGCATTCCAGAGTGCACAATTAATTTTGGTAAGTGAGGGTAAAGGGCAGGGTTTTGTGATGAGGTTTGTGGGGTTTCTGGTTGTCTTAGTGTGTGTAGAGAAGGTGAAGGGCCCTGGATTGGGAGAGACATCACCAGCTGGTAGAAGTAGGAGGAGAGAAAGTGACAGGAGGTGTGAATGGGTTTTGTATGCATGGGGTCTAGAATGAGATCGATTGTGGGTCGGAGTGAGAGAGTAGAGAAATTAGTGTAAGGCATGAGATGAGAGAAGGAGGGAGTGTAGCAGAGAGGGGCATATGTAAATATGAATGGGGGATGAGTGAAGTGGGTGTAAGGAGAGATTTTTGTACTGAGGGAGACTGAGGAAATAAAGAGGGGGAGAAAACAGATCCCTTTTGCATTTTTTTACCCTCTTTATTATATTTTATCCCCCCTTTACTATGTCTTACACCCACTTGTGTATCTCTTACAACCCCTCTTGTGTATCTCTGCCCCTTTGTGTGTCTCTTTCTCCCCCCCAGGGGCTGAGAGGGGTGGAAAGGGTCTGTGGTGGGGGAAAAATCAGGTTACATGGGCTGAGAGAGGGTACAGGGGCTGTGGTGAGGGACGCGGGCCCTGAGAATGGGTGACACAGGGGCTGAAAGAGGGACACAGGAGCTGTAGCGGGGGGAGACAGGAGCTGGATGGGGAGGGGCAGGAGCTGGAGTGGAGGGGGCAGGAGCTGGAGAGGGGGACACAGGAGCTGTAGCGGGGGGAGACAGGAGCTGGATGGGGTGGGCAGGAGCTGGAGTGGAGGGGGGCAGGAGCTGGAGAGGGAGACACAGGAGCTGTAGGAGGGGGAAATTGAGCTGTAGAGTGGGGGGCTGGAGGTGAGACAGGAGCTGGAGAAGGAGGTACAGGAGCTGGCATTTGGGGGGCTGTGGTGAGGAGGGGGCACAGGGACTGAGAGAGGGGGCACTGGGGCTCTAGAGGGGGATAGTAGCTGTGGCTATGGGGGACACAGGGGCTGTGGTGGGGGCACAGGGAAGGGGTTGGAGAGGAGCTGCCCCAAAACATTTGATAAAAAAAAACAAAAAAAAAAAAACGTACCCCCCCCTACCTGAGGCTTACCTTTGGCCAGGGAGGGGTGAGAGAGGAGCTGGAGCCTGCAGCCATCACAGAGCAGCCAGGGAAGTCGGCCTCTACTGATGATGCCAGGAGGAAGGGGCGTGACTTTCACTGCTCTTCTCCCATCCGCTGGGCAGTCTGGGAAAAGAGCAGAGGAAATCACGCCCCCTCCTCCTCCTGACATCATCAGGAGAGGCCGACTTCACTGTCTGCTGTGTGCTGGCTGCAGGGAGAGCGGGGTAATTTGAAAAATCTGAATCCCCAGCCAGAGGCAGGGCTAGAGCCAGAGGCAGGGCCAGAGCCAGAGGCAGGGGATTTGGAGTTTTGCACTACTGACAGCTCAGTTCGCGGTCTTTGCCCGCCCCCTCTCCTCTCTGACAGAGGAGTATTTTAATACGTCTGACGTGTACAGGGCCTTTTTAGGGCCCTACATGATAGGAAGTCCCTCTGGTGGCAGTCTGAGTGACGGCCACTGGAGGTATTCCTATCAATCAATGTAAACACTGTATTTTCTCTGAAAATACAGTGTTTACATTAGATTGCCTGCAGGAAGCTATAGATCTCACCTGAACAAATACATTAAGCTGTAGTTGTTCAGGTGACTATAGTGTCCCTTTAATATTTGTTTTATTGCTAGGAAGCTCTGCGACAGAAAGCTTTCCTAATAGAAAATAAAGGACAAAGGAATTTAGGTCCTAAATAGATAATATTTTTATACCGTCTCTGCTTATAGTGCATTTTGCAATGGATGTGAACGTACAGAGCTTTTACACTTCATATTAATAACCTTGATGCTTTTCCTCTCCCCACCCTCTGCCGGCGCTGAGCCTCCGATAGACTGCTCCGGGATCTAGCTGCTCAGTACACCGCCGCCATGATCATCTACAGGGATATCATGTCCGGAGACGAGATGTTCTCAGACATCTACAAAATCAAAGAAAGCAGTTGTAGACTTTGCTATGAAGTTGAAGGCAAGATGGTCTCTAGAATAGAAGGTCCAATTGATGATGCTCTGGTTGGTGAAAATGCATCTGCTGAGTGCCCAGACGAAGGGTCAGATTTAACAACAGTCACAGGAATTGATATAGTATTAAATCACAAGCTTCAGGAAACTGGCTTCACAAAGGAATCTTACAAATCTTATATTAAGGGTTACATGAAACTAATCAAAGGAAAGCTTGAGGAAACAAATCCAACCCATGTTAAACCTTTCATGACTGGTGCTGCAGAGAAAATCAAAGACATCCTTGGCAACT
Organism: Pelobates fuscus; assembly: GCF_036172605.1. Taxonomy (NCBI): domain Eukaryota; kingdom Metazoa; phylum Chordata; class Amphibia; order Anura; family Pelobatidae; genus Pelobates; species Pelobates fuscus. Next base: position 353,485,951 of record NC_086321.1, read on the forward strand.
TTAAAAACTACCAGTTCTTTACCTCTAGACATAGCTAACATTTGCAGCTGTTAATGGTCCACTAAATCTAAAACTGACTGGATTTGTCATCTAATGTGATCTAAGCCTTGTAGGAGGTAATCCAGAATATGAATTGTCTTGTTAGCAGCTTGGTCCCTTCTGAGAAATCTTAAAGGAACACTATAGTCACCTAAATTACTTTAGCTAAACAAAGCAGTTTTAGTGTAAAGATCATTCCCCTGCAATTTCACTGCTCAATTCACTGTCATTTAGGAGTTAAATCACTTTGTTTCAGTTTGTGCAGCCCTAGCCACACCTCCCCTGGCTATGATTGACAGAGCCTGCATGAAAAAAAACTGGTTTCACTTTCAAACAGATGTAATTTACCTTAAATAATTGTATCTCAATCTCTAAATTGAACTTTAATCACATACGAGAGGCTGTTGCAGGGTCTAGCAAGCTATTAACATAGCAAGGGATAAGAAAATCTTAATTAAACAGAACTTGCAATAAAGAAAGCCTAAATAGGGCTCTCTTTACAGGAAGTGTTTATGGAAGGCTGTGCAAGTCACATGCAGTGAGGTGTGACTAGGGTTCATAAACAAAGGGATTTAACTCCTAAATGGCAGAGGATTGAGCAGTGAGGCTGCAGGGGCATGTTCTATACACCAAAACTGCTTCATTAAGCTAAAGTTGTTCAGGTGACTATAGTGTCCCTTTAAGTGCCATGAATTCAAGGTTTACCGTGTATTCCACAGAGTTTCTTGCTAGACAAATGTATTGGAAACAAAATTATTAAAGGTTCAATAAAGTTGTAGTAATTTTAAAAAAAATAACCTTGATCATATTGTATTCGTTGCAGAGTCCATTTTTTCCATATAAAATTCCGGGTTATAATTTCAGTTTATAAATTATATAATTTCTATTCACCTGACCTACACTGAGCAGACAACCTCCATGTTAATATACATGTACGAATTTTATATGGAAGAGAGGACACATCAGAAAAACCTAATAAATGCAGATAACCAGCTTGTCTAATCTTTCTTTCTTTCTGAAGAATGGAGAAAACATTCAGACCCATTCCTGAAAGTTTTGAGCATAGGGTCATTCTTGTTTTTGAATTTCTGGAATGTAAGATACGGTTTACATGATAAAAGGTTTAAAACAGAATATTGCTGCTGTTGCTAAGTATTGCCCTGGCATATTAACCCCTTAAGAACACATGATGGAAATATTCCGTCATGATTCCCTTTGATTCCAGAAGTTGTGTCCTTAAGGGGTTAACCGAGTTGGGATAAATGGTGACTTTTCATACAAATATCCCTATTGTAAATGTATTTAAATATAATTGTAATAAGATCAACAGGGTTATTCGCTAAAGTATGAAATGGATTTTAAGTAAATTACAAATTTTGGCAAGTCAATTATGTTTTTGGATCGGTTATTTTGGGCTACAATATGAAATTGTCACGATTACTATATGACCCAACATGCAAAACTATGTAATACACAATGAACAAGGATAACGTATACCGGGCCATAGAATGGCCGGACTTAACGTAAATAAAGAATAGTCAAAATACTCGCTGAGGTCAGGGACACAGAAAGAGACACAACGAGGAAACAAGCCGAAAGTCCAGGTTACCAGAAATACGGGGAAGTCAAAATACAAGCCAAAGTCAAATACCAAAAAGAACTAGAATAGGAACGCACTCTCTGTTAACCAACTAGTGGAAACCACGACAGGGCACTGACCAAATGCTATTTTGAGTTTAAATAACCCTGCTAAGGCTATGATTGGTTGTACATAGCCGTTGACCCCAAAACGTGCGTGTGCGCCGTTTGCGTGACGTGACACACACGTCAGCGCCATCTTTGTTGATGACGGAGGCGGGGCTACATAGTTGCTTTGGACCGCAACGGCCAGCGAGTATTAGAACGCCGCACCGGTCTGGGATTGCGCCACTAGGGTGCTGAATGGCACGCCGACTTGCCTTAGGTAAGTTTTTATTATTTTTAACAGCATAACCGCATCGATCAGATGCAGTCATGCTGCATGGAGGCGCAGGGGGACGTGACAGGAATTCACTTTGAATTCCCGATAATACGCATTTTGATTAATAACCTTTCAAGTCTGCAGATTGATAATGTTTGCACCCGGGATACGGAAAATACAACAGATAATTGTTGGAAAATAAATTTAACATCTAATTGGTTTTACGAAAAAAACTCAAAAAGCATAAAGGTTTTTAAATACTGGGATGTTTTAGTTTTGATAAAAAGTGATGGATTAATGACAAAAAAAAATCAGACCTTAATGGAGAAATGTCACCTCAACACTAACTTTTAATATAATGATCCTTTCATCAAGTTTTGTTAACCAAAGTATATGTAAAAACAATTTGAAAAATTATATCCCTGCCTTTAGTATATGACAGGATCTGTCAGCCATATACATACACCTTGGGTTAGACAGTGTTTGTATTTGATAATTAATGGGTCTGATGATGTCACTGCACTACGAATCAGAGAGGACCATAGAGACTAAACAGAGGTTTCCAAACACTGTCTGACCCAAGCTTTATGTATATGTCTGAAGGATCCTGTCATATACTAAAGGTAGGAATTAGTTTTTGTTTTTGTTTTTTAACTTTTTTCTAAATATATTTTATTTAACACAGTATCAATTTCCTTCGAAAACTTGAAACGATTATCATATGAAAAAATATTGTACAGGGGACAGTTGTCCATTAAATGCTGCACATGGGTTTCAAAGGACAGTGTGGCTGCAATAAATGTTTGTAGCTAGGAATGAAATAATGCTTTAGGTTTTATCGTATGAAACTGGGAAGATTTCTGTAGTTTAGTTGCTCTGATGGGTTTGTTTGTTTTTCACCTCTCTCCCTTCTTCACCAGCCTAGTCGGAATTCTGTGAATCCGTCTGTAGCCTGGAATGCAAACACATGTTAAGGCACATTTTCAGTTAATACCGTTATGTCTTGTTTCCCAGAGCAAGGAACCTCTTCTAGGAGAGAGTGTCATGAGAAAACTGGACACAGACCTCCCCTCCTGGTCGTATTCGCAGGAAAAGCTATCTTCGTTACGTCATTTTTACTGTGGGTAACTTCATTACTAAACAGAAATTTGCAAACTGAAATTCGTATTGTTACATTTTAACAAAATTAACCAAGTGCAAGGATATTTTAAATGTTTGATTTGAGAGTTTTGTTTAGAAAACTCAACCTAAGTGTAACGCATTGTCCCTTTAACCTCTGTGGAACTATAATTAGAGAATCTGGGAGAAGGATTCATACTCAGCTGACAATCGAGTATTAATACGCGTAGCTGTTCATAAATTAGGTTAGCTCTTGGCAATAATCTTGATTCTGGGGAGCTACAAAGTTGTGTTGAAATTTACTGCTGATTCTTATTATTGTGATTAAGACAAAGGACTTTAAACGTTTGTCTGGCAAACGATTAAGATATTGAAATTGCTTAAATCTTGAAGGAGGATATGAACCGAAACTCCTGATTATGTATGACCATATTTAGGAAATAACTTGCTGTAATACAAGATATTTGCCTCTGAATCTTGACTCTTAGGAAATGATATCGCACAGTTCCTCACAGGAAACCCAACAGCACATGCAGTACCTGAACAGGTCACTGTTATCATTCTGTTACATTCAGACTGACTCCAATTAAGACGTGGGGCATTGGTCAGAATGGAAGAAGCAGGGTTTGTCTAAACATATCTAAAAACCTTTACCAACAAAAAACAAAAACAAATGTGAAGTACAAAAAATATATAAATTAACTTAACTTATTAAAATTGTACAGCTTGCTACTTACCGCACAACATCATCGGGGGCAGCACCTTTAAGGCAATACTAATTCCACCACATTGCGAGTGTTACCAGTAAAAAGTGTCATTTAAAATTGATTTGGACATATTACACTATTTATTATTTAATTTTCTTTTAACAGCTGTATCCCCGTTTTTGTGTGATATATATTACTGCTCTGTTTGTAACTAATTGTATATAGCGTGTGGATTTTTTCTTTTTTTTTCTCCCTCTCCCTCTCTCTCTCCCAGAAAGGGAAGAGAAGAAGGAAGTGAAGGTGGGAAGGGAAGAGAATGGAAAAGAGGGGGGGAAATATGTCCTCTAAACGAATGCAGGACTCTAAAACCCCAGACAAAACAGAAAATTAAACGAACAACAAGAAAAAAAGATTATTCTCTTTCTTTACACCACAAACCCCCGCAGAAGCAGAAGACAGATCCTTCACAGAGATGTCTTCACATCACCCTCAAAATACCACTGACCAAGATCTCTTCAGCATTGTTAATGATATAAAAAAAAAAAATTTTATGGATCTAAAAAATTAACTCTCGGCTATTAGTCGAAGAATCCAAACCATAGAAGAATAAGAAGAGGCACTCAACCTCCAATTACAAGTTCTAAAAGATTCACATATTGCCTTGGAACTAAAGTTAAACAATTAGAAGAAAAAGATTCAAATTTACAAGATAGATGGCACAGATCCAACTTAAGGTTCACTTTATATATGTCGTGATTAGTTGTTCTGATTGGTTACATTTTTATGATTGATCTGTGCTGCTAGAGTTTGAGTAAAGAAAGTTAATGCAAAATATGAAGCCTTCTGACATGTTGTAAAATGTATTTACTTTAGAGAGGTTATGGTCTAGAAAGAGTATAACATGTATTTGTCAGGGTCTTACCTGAGTTGGGAGTCTGTAGCGCAGATATGTTGCTCACCCTTGCAGATAGCCACAGGCCAAGGTGGTCAGGTAAGAATTCACCCGGCCTGTGGGTCTGTGCACGGGGGCTGTGCAGGATGAAGTACCAAGTCGCAGGACAGGCAAGGACTGAACCAGCAGGATTGTCAAGGGATAACCGAGGTCAAAGGATGCCAGAGGACATGAACAATGAGGAGTAGGATGATATTAGATATTGAACATTATGTTACGGTTCTACAATTAAGAGATAATTCATTTTATTTCTCTCTCTTTCTTTCTGGTTTGACTTAAATTTGACATCAGCAGGTCTCCTTCCTACGAGTACCACTAGGTACCGAGATATTAGGTACAGCTATGTTCCCAATGACCTTGGGAATCAACACCTTGATGTCTTTGGTCTTGTACGTGGAGTTAAGATATTTTATTCTATTCGATTTAATAGAATATTGTTGCATGTTGTGTATATGTGTGATTGTATGGGCCATTCTAAAATGTTTTTTCTTATTTAGTTTTTAGTTTACAATTCTGTGTTTATAGTTTTATTTTTTTTATTTTTTTATTCTTTATTTTTCAGTGCTTGGATAAGCTTGTCCAATATTATAAGTATAACATAAGAGACACTTTGTATTATAACATTACATAACAATAGCAGGTTCATAGACATAGTCATCCTATGCTTGCGGGGTTAAGCACATTTCCGAATTTTGTGATACAAATGAGGTTTCATACCCGAGTCTGGTATAGGGCTTATTAAAATGGGTCATGGCCATTCATATCGGATACCCAGGATACGCCAAGTAAGTGGTGTGGAGAGTGTTGGGTTAGAACGTGCCAGCATGGGGGGGTCAAGAATATTTGGGCGGTCGGCGGATGTGGGCCCAAAAGGAAAATGGGGGGGGACCTATTGTCCTTCCCCCAGAACCCACCCATGAGCGCGGTTGGGGGCCGTAAATGAAAATGGGGGGGCCAATCACAGTGTGATGAGTCAAATTACATAGCATGGGGAAATTCCAAAGAACTTTCCCATGCTGTGTAAAATGACACAGAGCACTCTGATTGATTCATTATATTTCAAGCCAACCAATCAGAGTGCTGTGACAGGTAAATGTAGAGACTTACCTGTCAGTCTCTTCGTTTACCTGTCAGAGCACGCTAATTGGTTGGCTTGGAATGAACCAATCAGAGTGCTCTAAGTCAAATTACAGGGCGTGGGAAGTCTTTATAAGCCTTTCCCCGTCATGCGGAGCTCAGCCTGCGCGGTGCCCTCACTGGGTGAAGATGGATTACTTTTTTAGCGTCAAGTTTTTTGCGCTCTGGTTATTTATTTATTTATTTATTTAACAGTTGCAACGGATATTGTGGATTTTTATTTGGCCTTTTTTGGGGCTCAAAAAAGAAGATTTTAGAAAAAAGAAGACATCAAATGGTAAGTTATTTTTTATTTACAGGTATTTAGATTTCTTGTAGGTAGGTCTTTATTAATTTTTATTTCGGTGGGGCGGTGACTAGGGGCTTAGGAACCCTTAGTCACCTGGGGTCGGTTTACATTTAGGCCCCACCCATTGCCCATATGTGAGGGCCCGGGGGGGAGGACAATAGGTCCCCCGATTTTCATTTAGAGCCCCCACCCGCCGCACATGGGTGGGGGCCGGTGCGGGGAGGACAATAGGTCCCCCCATTTTCATTTAGGGCCCCCATCCGCCACTCATGGGTGGGGGGGGGAACAATAGGTCCCCACCCCCATTTTCATTTAGGGCCTCCACCTGCCGCTCATGGGTAGGGGCCAGGGTGGACAATAGGTCCCCCCCCATTTTCATTTAGGGCCAGGGAGGGGGCCAGGGAGGAGGACAACCGGTCCTCCCACCTTTTCATTTAGAGCCCCATCCTCTGGGGGTCGACACTAGAGTGTTTTTTTTTTTTTAAAGTACAGCCTTTTGGTAGATAGCTCCCTAATACCGTGGGAATTAGGGCATTATCTACTAAGTGGCTGCAAGATGCAGCCGCGACACAAATCGGATTGGAATTTCATTCATTCGAATGAAATTCTGATCCGAACAAAGTCCCGAATTGCGTCCTAACATGAATGAAGAAACTGTTTTCCTTCTGTTAGGACGAAATTCTGTAGTTTCGCCGGCGTCCTGTCTAAGTGACAGGACGTTGGGGAATACTGACAGGAAGCATTGCGAGATCACGGAGGAAAGGTGAGAAATGTGGGAAAATTTCTCTGACCACAGGAAACGGAGCCCACTTTGCTCCTCCACTGCTCAAAGCTACTTTGTCTTATGTTTTAAAGAAAACTAGAGCAGACAGGAAGAAATGAAGAACAGATCCTGACAGAGGGAGAGAGAAGAGGAATCGATTGGGGAAAGGTAAGTTGGGCATGACAGTGCCGCTTTAAAGCTGAACCTGGCTGGCTGCACATAAGAGAAAGCTATCGTCAGATTTTTACCTTGACATAGAAATTTATTGAAGATAGAATTAAATATGTTTGATGGAAAGTAATATAGGAAGCATGTGAAGAGGCCATAACAGTTTTGGGAATTGTTTAAACAAGCCCTTCTCAAATGGGCCAACAGACAGTTAGTTTCAGGTGGTTCTGTCTCTAGGCATAGGCGTGCACAGCCTATTGCATTAGGGTGTGCACCATAAAGCACAAACACAGGCCGCGTGTATATGTATGTATATATATATAGATATATATATATACACACACACACATATATACACTGCTGTGTGTGTGTGTGTTGTGTGAGGGTGCTGGTAGTGTGCTATGTGGGGAGGGTGGTTGTGTGTGTTTGTGAGGGTGCTGTTAGTGTACTGTGTGTGAGGGTACTGGAAGTGTGCTGTGTGTGTGTTTGTTAGGGTTCTGTTAGTGTGCTGTGGTAGGGTGCTGTGTGTGTGTGTGCTGTTTGTGTGCTGTGTGTGGGTGTCGTGTGTTTGTGAGGGTACTGTTAGTGTTCTGTGTGTGAGGGTGCTGTTTGTGTGTGAGTGTGCTGTGTGTGTGAGGGTGCTGTTAGTGTGCTGTGTGTGAGGGCGCTGTGTGTTTGTAAGGGTGCTGTGTGTGTTTGTGAGGGTGCTGTTAGTGTACTGTGTGTGTGAGGGTGCTGTATGTGAGAGGGTGCTGTATGTGTGTGGGTGAGCTGTGTGTGAGGGTGCTGTGTGTGTGTGAGGGTGCTGTGTGTGTGTGAGGGTGCTGTATGTGTGTGGATGCTGTCTGTAGGGTGTATGTGTCTGGGTGCTGTATGTGTGTGAGGGTGCTGTATGTGTGTAGATGCTGTGTGGGTGCTGTCTGTGTGCTGTATGTGTGTGGGTGCTGTATGTGTGTGAGGGTGCTGTATGTGTGTAGATGCTGTGTGGGTGCTGTCTGTGTGCTGTATGTGTGTGGGTGCTGTATGTGTGTGAGGGTGCTGTATGTGTGTGGGTGCTGTCTTTGTGCTGTATGTGTCTGTGTGCTGTATGTTTGGGTGATTTGTGGGGGTGGAGGTGGGGGCAGATCAGTTAATATCCCCCTCCCTTCTTACCTTATGTAGGGAGGGGGATCCTTTCTGCCTTCCCTGGTGGTCCAGTGGAGAGTGAACTCTAACCTGCGGTGCTAGAGTTCACTCTTGCGAGATATGAGTGTTGCCGTGGCAATGCTCAGATCTCGTGAGAGCAACCCGGCAGAGCTGCTGGCTAGAGCTCCCCGGGTCCTCTCCTGCCTCTCTCACTGCCTGTGGGTCGGTGAGGGAAGGCTTAGAGCAGAGCTGGTGCTCGGATAGCGCCGGCTCTGCATGAGCCGACAGGGGAAATCCTGAGCTCTCCCCTGCCGGTCTCAATCCAGAGGCGTGCCGCGGGGATTAGGGTGTGCCCGGCACACCCAGGGCGCACACCTATGTCTCTAGGGATGAAGACTCCCGGATATTTTATGTGACCAGATCTCTAGTGTAGTACCAGTGTAAGCATGTATGACACGCTTAATGGGAAACACAGTCCCAGAGCTACAGGTATGGAAAGATTTGCTTCAAAACTAGTGACTGACCGTTAATGATAAACATTTTAAGAAGGTGGTTTGGTGGTTCAGTAATATAAAGCAATATTTTATCAGCAAAAACAATAACATGAATAGAATATGCTAGGACCTCAAAGGGACACTCCACATGCCTAAAGCACTGTATCTTGCTGAAATGCTTTATGTGTGAAAAGTGTGTCCTTTTTAAAAACATTTTTACAAAAAGTGCAGATTTCAATAGAACTTGGCATTTTTCAATTACCTTGTTACACCCCCTGGCTATCAATCAGATAACCGGTCCTGTTACTTCCTGGTAGTTTAGCTCAGAGGCAAGTCATTTTGAAGAGCACTTGCCTTGCAAAGACTTCTCCTTGAGCAGCATTGGGAAATCTGGGATTGGACAGACACAGAAAGTCTGGGCGGGATTAAAAGGGGAGGGCATGCAAAGGCTTCAGACAAGAAATCCACAGCATTTGGTAGCTGTTTTAGTTATACCCTAACTAAAAAACATAATTAAATGCATGCATGTTTTAATTGGGGTATATCTACTAAATTGTTTTAAAAAATTATATATATATATATATATATTATTGGTGTGCTCCTTTAATTAAAAGGAATACGGTATTATCATTAAGAATCTTGTGCTAGGTTGAATTAGATGAGAGAAATTAATTAGTCTTGCCTCATCTCTCTGCTCATAACTGTGCTTTGAATTATAAGGATTGCTAGTCTTCAAAAATTTCCAACTTACGTATAGCTACAATTTACAGCCTAAATTTTACAATTTGCTTTTGAATTCAATATAATTTGCTGTTTGGTAAATAAACCCCAACGCAGTCTATGCAGCTAATTCCAAAACACAACTCTGAAAAATGTTGGATCCCACTTAAAACCAATTAATATAATCATTGTTCTGAAAAAATAAAGACTAAACAAATGTCATTAAAGTTGTGCTGAAAAAGCAAGAACGACCGTTCATCTTAAATGCAAATTTGGCTCAGTTCGAAGTAGCTCAATCTGTAAACTAATGAAAACATTAGCAAGCTGAGGTAGACAAGTTGTGTACACAAATGCACTCTAAACAGATATTTGCACCCATGTAAGGCACGTTTCACTCAATTATAAACACTTTTTGCTTCAAGGCTAGCCAGTATTACATTATTTCACAAAAGACATAATGGCATGAAGAATTAATAAAAAAGAAAAAAAATTGCAAAATGATGTCAAAATATTAAGTAATGATAATTCTTCTGCAAGAGTGCATAGATTTGAGCATTAGTGCTTAATCTGCCCTCTGGGGTAGGAAGGACAGAGGTAATTGGAACGTTTAGAATGGCGGATCTGAATAATATTTCTTCATTCTATGAATAGAAGAAAGAACTAAGAGCACAAATCCCCTTACGCTCCACTAGAACGGACACACACACACACACATCCGTACAGATCACACAGACAGACAACCAGCTGTTTCAAATAGTTAAGGATTCATCTCATAAGGAAACTGTGCGGCTTCCTGCAGAACAGGATCGTGCAAAAAAGCAAGTAAGTTCAACTTCTAACCTTATATATATTATTTCTTCTTTATCATCTAATAGATGTTTTCGAAGAGGGCACCCAAGTTTACTGAAATGGAGCATGGAGGAATAATAAAACTCTTAGACAAATTGATCATTTTAGAACATATGGTTTGTAGACACAACTATTTTGTTTGCCCCTTTATGCTTGCTATAAATTCTTAACCCCCTCATTTTTTTTATATCCTTGTATACTGTAGGAAAAGAAATGCCATTGTTCTGGTAATTGGTAAAATTATTAGTTCATAGCTGGTTTAATGGTATAACTATCAAAACGACAGGAGAAACAGACAAATATAGTTTAATTGTTTTTGTTTTTTCTTATTGAGGCTGCATATCACTTGTTTTAGTTTCTACTGTAAAATCTCCGGAGACATTTCTAACTTTGTGTTCTTGAAATTAGTTAGAAGAGCTAATCTTTTAGTCCCGGGACATTAGGGTTTGCGTCTTATACAAAGTCCATATTAATTTAATGTTAAATCATAAAGAACATATGTTTAAATTTACTAGGCAAACTTCAATGTGTTTTGTTTTTGTTAACTTTTTGTTTTACGTAAAAAAATATATTCAAAAGTGCAGGTATGAATGTAACTGGGGTATACGGAGGAGCATCTGGTCCTACATTAAGATGTAGCTGGACACATCCCTTGTACATATAATAAGTTCAGTGTGACATCTTTCCTTTCTGTTCTTATTTTGTACTTAAAAGTCAAATTATGCTTCTCGAACATTATTTCAAGCTCACATTCCATACTACTTGTGATTGAATTCTGGAAATAGGACACAGTGCTGTTGAATTTAAAAGTTAAGGTAAGACTAGCCAAATAGAGATTTGACATTAAATTTGAAATTCACTTTGAATTCTCAGTATAGTAAATAACCCTGTTTGTTTAACGCTGTATCCTTACAGTGTTTTAAGTCATTGGATGCCACATTTGAGATATGCATATTCTATGGTATATGTCTGGTATGCATGTGTGATCATACTGCTCTGTTATTAGGATCACAGATATATAAATGTAAAATTGGATGTGTTTAGCAGCTGTTTTACATCTGTAGTAGTTTCAAGTAACATTTTAACTGCAAGGTTTTCTTATTTTTAGACGTTTTATGACACATCAGTCAATAGGGAAGCTAAAGAGTCATGTTACTATGCATCCTCTACGGTAGCTGTTATTTGCTCGATGTGGGCTTTCACATTAATCTCTGGGGTTTCTTCTCTAAACTGGTGTTGCTCTTAGATTCGTCACCCATAGAAATCGGTCACCCCAATCTTTCAGAATGCCCAAGGTATCATAGCCAAAGATGGCTGCTAAGTGAGGTGCTGCAAGGTGAGTTAAAGCACACAGAGGTTTAGAGGTTGCTCTGCAGCACCAAGAGGTACAAAATTTAAGGCTAGGTGGCAGATGTAGGCAACCTTTGGCACTCCAAATATTGTTGACTACATCTCCCATAATGCTCTTATGGCCATTAAGCTGGCAAAGCAGCAGGGGAGATGTCCAAAACACATTGAGCGCCTGGACTGCCTACCCCTAGATTATGGTTATACATGTCTGATTAATGATTCAATAAGCCTACCCCAAAATCTTAATCTTACCCATTAATATTACTGTAACTGTTAGTGTAATGAATCGTAGTCAGTCGCTAAATCTAACCCTAATTTAACCCAGTTTCCTATTGCACCCTAGTGCTGTGTAACCCAGATTTTACTTACACTGCAAGTTCTGGTAAAACCCTCTTCAATCAGTGTATACGTAGATTCCTGTGAGATCACGTAGACCACCTACCTTCGTTCAACATTGGCAGTGCATTTTAGTGGTGATAGTGCCAGAAGAGCCCTGGAGCCCCCTCCCCGGTCCAAGTAGTCAAACAATTTGCCACGTTTTACTTTATACCTGGGGTGCTGCTAGGAGTTTTCGTTAGCCAGCCATGCCGGGCCAGCTCATCGGCTAAGAGTGTAAGCCGACTGCTCCATGTGAATAAACAATGCCTTGCACCACTGGACCACTGGAGTTCAATCACGGGGGCTTCCGGCAGTCGTAAAGGCAGGGAGCAGGGAGCAGCTCTCAGCGGACGCCAGATAAGAAGCCAAACATTAGCATTCCGTTCGACTACTTACCTTAAGGACTGCCAGAGTATTCCTGGCACCATAACAATTACAACATGTTGGTTATGGTGCTTGGAGTATTCTTTTTTTTTTTTTATTCTTTATTTTTACTCGTGCATGAAGTAACAGTAAAGCGTACAGCGCCACAACAGCTGCTGCAAGCGTTTTGTCAGCATTTCAACATGTGGCATTTTATACAGCACATTTTTCATGTTTTAAGACGTGAAAATAACAAGATGTAAGCAGTTTCATAGGATTAGAAAACGTGGTAAACATGCGATTTGAAATGTGAAACACTCTGAATGATTATGTCTAAGGCAGTGAGACATGATAGGGTTACAGGCTTGCATCGGTAGACATATGTGCCTCTTCAAATATGTGGATGTACGCTGTCTCAACTATGAGGCAGAAAAATGAGTAGGTAGCATGACAACAACCATAACAAAGGAAACTTATAACATGCTGAACAATGGTCATTTCTATAGCATAGTAGCCGCTGGGTGCGATGCATGCGGTTAAGGCATATTTTAATTGTTATGTTATAGTGATGTGCCTATGTGTATGCTGAAAGGTGTTACCTAAAAGAAAAGGAAAGAGGCAATACTTTCTCACTTGAGGACATTCTATTCGTTGTATTATGCAGGCTAGTGCATCAATTGGTATGCTAGAGTGACATCTATGCTTATGACCAGTAAGGCTGCGGTAAGCAAGGGGTTAAAGTGGGGCCCTAAGTGTACCTATCTGAGCGCTTAGTGTCCCTTTCTGGCAGCTCTATGGTCTGGTTTTAAGTCCAGCCTCGGGATCAGCCGATCCCTGTCAGCGGTGGTGGTGGTGCCTGGTTAGGTAAGTCCAGCCCAGTATGGCATCACTGTTGGCGTCGGGTGGTTTCGCAGTGAGAGAGCTGCAGCCGCTCCCTTCCCCCAGCCCAAGCTGAGACAGGAATCATTCTCTCGCGTCCACGGGTCACTCCGCGACGTGCGGTGGGGCTGTGGGTCTTTGGGTGCGTCGGTCCCCGGATGACCTTTCGGGTGTATGGGCGGTGAGTAGAGTGTTGTCTTTTGTGGCTTCCTAGCCCAGTGGGGAACCGAGTGGTCCCTGCTGCAGACCGCTGTTTGGCACGGGGAGTAGAGCGGTGGGGTTGGCTGTGAGGGAGCCGGAGACCAGGCGCAGCGGCCATTTTGCGGGTGCCATGAGGTGGGCTGTCGTCCTGCCGAGGCTTTGCTTGCTGCCTCTGGCGCAGGGCCAGGTTTCTCCAGAATTTGTTGAATATCTCAGCAAGCCTTGCGGAGTAGTCCGTTCGCTCTGTAAAGCCATTGGTAGACCTGTGTTTTCCCAGGGCTGTCGGTGTGAAGCTCTGGCTGCTAATTTTGGTGCATTTAATGCTCGTTTCAGGCTGTTGCCGTCGTTTGTAATCCAAGTTGGATTGTGAGACATGCTGATTGGGACCGGGATAACCCCCACCGGTCCTGGGGGGGCGGGGGGAGGTCCGATACTTCAGGTGCCGCTTGTTTTGGTGGGCTGGGAGAGCAGCCGTCTCTCCCCTGCCCCGTGCAGAGTAGGCCCCAAGTCTCTGTTCCGGGAGTTCTGCCGGCATTCAGGCTTGCGAGGTGTCCCCCGGTTCCCTAGACTCTGTAGTACACAGTGAGGCAGGTAAGGGTTCTGGGTTGGGTGTTTTACCCCCGATTTTTTGCAAGAATCCGGATCAGGCTCAGGAGCTTACAGAAAGCATGTCTGCTCAGCTTCCCGGTCAGGCTCCGCCCCTCTGGAGTATTCTTTTAAGACAACAATCTATTGTGAGAATTTCCCGGGTGCTTGATAAATATGAAGTACCTCGTTATAACTAGTGGGACCTCAATAAAATGACACGCTGTCCCAAATTAAAGGGACACTATAGTCACCTGAACAACTTTAGCTTAATGAAGCAGTTTTGGTGTATAGAACATGCCCCGGTAGCCTCACTGCTCAATCCTCTGTGATTTAGGAGTTAAATCCCTTTGTTTATGAACCCTAGTCACACCTCCCTGCATGTGACTTGCACAGCCTTCCATAAACACTTCCTGTAAAGAGAGCCCTATTTAGGCTTTCTTCATTGCAAGTTTTGTTTAATTAAGATGTTCTTATCCCCCTGCTATGTTAATAGCTTGCTAGACCCTGCAAGAGCCTCCTGTATGTGATTAAAGTTAAATTTCGAGATTGAGATACAATTATTTAAGGTAAATTACATCTGTTTGAAAGTGAAACCAGTTTTTTTTTTTTTTCATGCAGGCTCTGTCAATCATAGCCATGGGAGGTGTGGCTAGGGCTGCATAAACAGAAACAAAGCGATTTAACCCCTTAAGACCGGAGGGCGTACAATTACGTCCTTTTTAAAGCGGCTCTTAACGCCGCCGGGCGTAATTGTACGCCCTCCGTTTTTTTTTTCACTTACCCGGTCGCCGCCGTCTAGGTGTATTTTAATATTAATATATATATATTTGTATATATATATTAATATCAAATTACACGTAGACTGATACTGATTAAAAATATATATAATATTAGTTATATATATATTTATATATAATATAAAAAAATGTAAATACGTAAAAAAATAAAATAAAAAAATAATTAAAAATAAAATATTAAAAAATATATAGATGTGTTTTATTTCGTTCTAACTGTAGTGTGATATTAATATATATATATATATATATTTATATCAAAATACACATAGAACAAAATAATATATATATCTATATACATAAATATATACGTACATATCACTATATATATACCTATATATAAATAAAAATATTTAAAAAAAAATATATATATATATACGTATATATACACACATATATATATATACATATATTAATTCTACATATATTTATGTAATATTTTTACATAATTAGGTATCCTAATTAATTACAATTAGCAGGACCTGCCTGACAACCCATGCCGAAAGTAAAGGGAATTTAATTTGCTAGCACTATATTTAACCCTATAACTTTCCAAGACACCATAAAACCTGTACATGGGGGGGTACTGTTTTACTCGGGAGACTTCGCTGAACACAAATATTAGTGTTTCAAAACAGTAAAATGTATTACAACGATGATATCGCCAGTAAAAGTTAAGTTTTTTGCATTTTTCACGCACAAACAACACTTACACGGACGATATTATTTTTGCAATACTTTTTACTGTTTTGAAACACAAATATTTGTCTTCAGCGAAGTCTCCCGAGTACAACAGTACCCCTCATGTACAGGTTTTATGGTGTTTTCCAAAATTACAGCGTCAAATATAAGGCTTGTGTTTCATTTTTTTCACATTAAAATTCGCCAGATTGCTTACGTTGCCTTTGTGACCCTATGGTAGCCCAAGAATGAAAATTACCCCTATGATGGCATACTATTTGCAATAGTAGACAACCCAAACTATTGCAAATGGGGTATGTCCAGTCTTTTTAGTAGCCACTTAGTCACAAACACTGGGCAAAATTGGCGTTTTTTGCATTTTTCACACACAAACAAATACTAACGCTAACTGTGTTTGTGACCAAATGGCTACTATAAAAGACTGGACATACCCCATTTGCAATACCTTGGGTTGTCTACTATTGCAAATGGCCATTATGGGTGTAAATTTATTTCCTGGGCTACTATACAGTCTCAAAGGCAACGTAACCAATCTGGCGAATTTCAATTTCAAATGTAACACGCTATATTTGACCCTGTAACTTCCCAAAACACCATAAAACCTGTACATAGGGGGTACTGTTTTAAACGTGAGACTTTGCTGAATACAAATATGTGTATTTTATTGCAGTAAAAGCAAACAGTATTATGACATTGACAGTTAAAATGTCATGTAGTAAAAAAAAAATTCTCCCATTTTTTTCATATTAAATTATGTTTCATAGCTAAATATTTTATATTAAATGAAAGCCCAGTTTCCCCTGAATAAAATGATATATAATAAGGGGGGGTGCATTTAATATGAAAGAGGTGAATTACGGTTGGACAGACATATAGCGCAAATGCCAGGTTTTGTTTACATTTTGTTTAGTTCACAACGTGTACATTTGGCTCCGTCCTTAAGGGGTTAACTCCTAAATGACAGTGAATTGAGCGGTGAAATTGCAGGGGAATGATCTATACACTAAAACTGCTTTATTTAGCTAAAGTAATTTAGGTGACTATAGGGTTCCTTTAAGTTCCTAAACCAGGAGTTAAGAAACACTGACTTTTTTTATACACGGTTAAATCCGTCATTGGTGTCATAAACATATTCCCATAACCTTTTGACTAATATTTGCACTATCCCGAAGTATAAAATGTTCAACAGGAACTTCATTTGTAATAAGGGATTAGGTTTGCCAAGGCAGAAATGAATGGTCTTACCTTATTTAATATATTTGGCAAATCTCTACACTTCCATATTTAGTAAATAACCCCTGTGATAATAAGTTGGAACTGTGCAGAATTTGTTGTTTAGAGTTAGACTAAAGAGAGCCGCTTGAGAGGACCCTTGTTGCAACTTGCTGCGGAGTTACTGCCAAGTTACTGTGGAAAGACGGTCTGCACAGTTTCAGGATGTCAGACTGCGGCACCCCTCCTGCAGTTTACAAATTACGTACAACTCCCCCAAATATTAATAAGTACAATTAGCTGGATAGGGGGCTCATATCTTGTGTGACGGATGTTTTTCTCTTTTGTGAAATGCTGCTTATTTAAAACATACTGGGCTATTCAATAAACTAAAAAAAATTCAGCAATTGAAAGTGAATTTCAAATTTAAGGCCAAGGTAGTGGACTGGCCTTAAATTTGAAATAAACTTTGAATTTGATTTGAGTTTGACTTTGTTCTTAAGGCGGAAGCAGCTCTTGTTTGTCAGGAAAACAGACACTAGAGTTGTATTTAACCCTGCAATGTAAGCATTGCAGTATTTACTAAGTGTTTTATACTGCAGGGTTAAAACTAAAGGACTACTACACATAGACCACTTCAAAGAGTATAAAGTGAGTATGGGCGACTTTATTAGTCCATAAAAGAACCTGATTGAAGTAGTCTGTCTGCAGTGTCCCTGTCCCCTTAATCCTGCAATGTAATGGTTAAAGGGACACTTCAGTCACCAAAACAACTTTAGCTTAATGAAGCAGTTTTGGTGTATAGATCATGTCCCTGCACTCACTGCTCAATTCTCTGCCATTTAGGAGTTAAATCACTTTGTTTCTGAACCCTAGTCACACCTCCCTGCATCTGACTTGCACATCCTTCCTAAACACTTCCTGTAAATAGTCATCTAAAGTTTATCCTTCCTTTAAAGTTATGTTTAATTTAAATGTTCTTATCCCCTGCTATGTTAATAGCTTGCTAAACTTTGCAAGAGCCTCCTGTATGTGATTCAATTTCGATTTACGGAGAAAGAGATACAATTGTTTAAGGTAAATTACATCTGATTGAAAGTGAAACCAGTTTTTTTTTTTCATGCAGGCTCTGTCAATCAGGGGAGGTGTGACAATGGCTGCATAAACAGAAACAAAGTGATTTAACTCCTAAAGGGCAGCGAATTGAGCAGGGAAACTTGAGAAACATGAACTACACACTAAAACTGCTTCATTAAGCTAAAGTTGTTTAGGTGATCATAGTGTTCCTTTAAGACAACCTTTAGTGGTTGTATTCCAGACTGCCACTAGAGGTGCTTTCTGCATTCATACTTTGCATGAGGACGTCCAGCGTCTTCAAAATCCCCACAGGAAAGCATTGATTCATTGCTTTCCAATGGTTAAGTTCTAAAGGGCGTATGGCTCATGCTGCGCATGTTCATTATGTTCTGCTAATTGGCCTGACGTAGCAGAAGGAGAAGACTGATCCATGCTGTGCAGAGGTAAGTGTTTAAAGGGGGAAGGGTGCAGTGGAAGAGGTACACTATAACGTTAGTAATACAGTTTTGTATTCCAAACACTATGGTTTTTCTTTAAGAAATAAATATCTTCAATGTGAATATAGCTAAGTCAGAATTCTTTTATTATTATTTTTTGGCTATTTTAGTCTTTATTTTACAGTTCGGATTTCAATTCACCAATTACTAAAAAAAAAAAAGAACCCACTAAGAAGTATATACACTTTATCAGCTGTAATCCAGATGTCCCAATTTAAGAAAGAATGTTGCTTTGAAGGCGCTTAATTGAATCATCTATCTTGGGGCCTACAGCTGGCAGTTATGATTTAAGCCACAGGTGCACAGCATGCAGTGCAGACACAAATCTCATGCTTAAATGTTACTACTTCTATTGAGACAAAGTGGAGAGACTATAAGTCAGGCTTCCCCAAACTCCGGCCCTCCAGATGTTGCTGAACTACAACTTCATGATTCTCAGCCTATATATTTCATTCATAGAATCATGGGAGTTGTAGTTCAGCAACATCTGGAGGGCCGGAGTCTGGGGACGCCTGCTATAAGTGTTAACATGCTGAGAGAACTTGTCTCTTGTCGTTTGTACCCTGGCGGTTTCCCATTTCCCTATGTGGCCCCTTAAACCACATAGCTGTCAATGCTGATCTTGCAGCTAAAGTTATTTTCTATATCGTCATTTTTTTCCCATATAGTGTGATACCATCTAGATCAGTAGTGCCCAAAAGGTAGATCCCCAGATGTTGAAGAACTACAACTCTCTGAATGACTTTAGAATGGCAAAGCATCATGGAAGCTGTAGTTTTAAAACATCTGGGGATCTACCTTTTGGGCACCACTGTTCTAGAAGATATTAGATGGGAAAAAACAGGCTTCTAAATATATATATATATATCTATGAAAAAAAAGGTGGCAAGGTTTTCAGAAGAATAACAATTTGGCTCATGTACAGCACAAATGTGTATATAAGTGCCCATAGAACTTTGGAGACTGGGTTTAACAACTTCTGCCCATCCTTGATATAAAATATATGTTTTATCCCGGCATGTAATGTCATGAATTGCAATTGAGTTCTTGTTTTCAGAGACGTTTAGGTAGCACTGTCTGAGAGCAGCTAGGAAACATAGCCTACTGATAAATCAATTTGGACTAGACAGGTGCTTTATTGTCTGTTTTTACTTTTATAATAGAAGGGGCACTCTGGAATGGCATCCACATAATGGACGCACTCTGGTATGGCATGTCACGATGTGTCTACGAGACCCCTATAGTTGTAAAAGAGATTTTTTTTAAAACAATATTTAAATAGCAGTTTTTTATAAGACCGAACAATAAGTAAAAAGTTGACATCAGACAAAGTACATTCCATCAAAATTTACCATATAATACATTGAAGCAAATTGTCTCTTGAATCGCAATATAACACCAAAGCATGAGCGTACCCGAGAAACATTATGGACATACCAGAGTGGCCACAATTAGATACTGGTGGAGATGTTTACAATACAGATAGGACCAACTTCTGTACGTCAGTATCCCAATGAAAAGTGTTTAGATTGCCAGTGAGATAAAGACAAGAGGAATAGGATAAAGGGGGAGGAAGAATAAAAGAAGAGAAAATAAGAAAACCATAGGACTATGTCCTCATGTGGTCAGTCGAGGTCAAGAATGAAGCCCCCTCTCGTGTAATGGTTGCAAGAGTGGCCTCTATCAGTGTCCCTCCCATACTAGTAGTCTATTTTTATGGTCTATATTTTATCTTGTTAGACATATTATGTTGGAAAATTATCCCTACAATCTCCTCTACGGTAGCCAACCAGTACTGCAATGTTGGTATGCCTATGGACTTCCAAAACTGGGGATGAGTGATTTGGCTGCATTTAAGAAGTGTAGACCCAACTTTTTCTGTGTTGCAAGAGGGGTGCTGTGGTAGAGGATGTACTCGAGTCGGCAGACTATCTAAGATATCCGTAAAAGCATCTTTGACTCGTCTCCAAAAGTGTGTAATTTCATGTAGAACCACCAGATGTAGAAAAAATGTGCCAATGGTGGCTCCTCATCGCCAATAAAACAGGCAAATCTAAATAATTAATTGAAAGATCTATAGGAGAGGAGTTCTACAAAAAAACAGTTTGGTCTCACTGGAGTGGCCCCTTGGAAAAAAAACAAAACTTGTTTTCGATATTCATTAACGCACACTGAAGAGAATAGAAAAATGTACATGCACTACGCATGACTGCAAATACATAAATTGCAGGTAGGATCAGAATTAACTTTGAATATAGGAACTAAGCAGCTGTTTATAAAGTGAATTTGTATGCCGTAATGGGTAATTTCTAAAAAGTATACGCTGACACAACAAAAAAAGAGCTGTTGATGACAAATCTGTTTGTCAGCAGTTTGATGGAAATATACAAAATGGAATTAAGTAACGGGTGTTTTGCACTTAATGCAGCTGAAAAACTAAATTGGCTTTTTTCTTAGTCACTCTTTCTTGGAAAATGTTAATTTGAGCCCACAAGGTGTTGCAACACACATTTTTGTTAACAAGGCATAGAGGTTTAACAAAGACACGTTTTGGGTGGGACTGGAGAACATCTGGGTTTTGTTATGTTGCACATAAATGAGGAAGTGATCTATCACGTGATCCAAAATATATGTATTTAGTAGCATGCACCTGCCCCCTGCTCTCCAAATCTCCAAAGTCATGAGACAGAGGAAGGGAGATTTGAACGAAGCGTGTGATTTGGCCGTCACAGTGACCAGTCTGCTTTGCTATCCCAATGAGACCTTAGGTTCCATTTCGGGTAAGTATTGGGTTTATGGTTGGGGACTATGTAACTACCTGGCTAAGCTATACATGGGGGTACTGCTGTATTTGGGGTCTGTGAAATCAGCAGGATACAATTCGTAGACGTGTGAATTTGCCATAGAAGTTTGTGTTTACATGTGTATAACAATATTGCTTCTAATTATGTCAGAAAATGTTAACAAAGTAATTATGTGAAACTAGTACATAAATCCCGTTCAGCTCTGCAGAACAAATTAAATGCATGTCAAGAAACTGAGCATTTTTTTTTTCAGATTTGCCTAACAAATTAGATTTGGTCTTCCTTAGATTGTCAATTTTATGATTCATTCAGCCCATCTGAAAGGGATTTGTGCACAAGTCTAGTAATTGCCCTGGTTGTTGTTTTTTTGTTTTGTTTTGTTTTGGGTTTTTTAAGTGTTCCATGATCATCATTTTGGTTTTGACCATTCTATGGGGGGAGGGGCTGATATTTTTCCTCAAAGGGTCCGGTCTGTTAAATTGAATTCTGAAATGCCCAGATCTGTAAATTTGACTCTAAAACTTCCCAAAACAACCTGTTAAGCTATAGTTTGAGATACTGTGGTACCAAGGCAATTTAGCTGAACACCTATTGGGTCTTTTATTCTGCATTGGCCTTTGTTAGGACAAACTCATAATTAAAATGGCCATACGTTGCAAGGTTTTGGGGTTTCCTGATTTTACAAGCATATATAATTATGTAATAACCAAAAAAAGGATTTTGTGTATATGTATAATTTTGTGTAGCAGTTTAAGATTGGTGAACACTAGTGAAATTTATGTCTCAACATACACTGTAGAAACAGCAAATTACTTTGTAAGTCACAGCTGCTAACCAATGACTACAACCCTATAAAGTGTAGTTATCCCCAAAATCAGCAAAAAGAATTAATCAATTTTGAGATATTTTTCTACAGGTGTAGTAATTGTATAGAAAGTATTATAAGTAAAACTGTGGGGAGGGTGGTGTTTTTTGTTTTTGTTTGTTTGTTTGTTTGTTTGTTTGTTTGTTTTTTCAGTTGTTCGTGTTTTATTTATTTATTTATTTTCCATTTGAAAACTTTATTCTGATTTTCAGTGGTTACGAAGCAACATTTGGCTCACGTTCTTTTTTTCTTTTTTTTTAAGACAGTAATGTTTTATATTTTGCATATAAGCGATGAAAAGAAAGCCCAATGTGCATTACAAAATATAAAATTTCAAATATTTTAAAAATAATTTAAAGACATATCTGTGGGTAGAAAATGCCAAAATTGCTTTAGTCGATGATGCACTGAAACTTGGAAAAATCATGAATGTGTTAGGTTAATCTCCTTGCTGTATTTTTTGTGATTACAACGACATAAACCAACTCATATTGCTAGAACCCATGTCACATACTGGATGACTATCACAGGAGCATATCACATTGTGTGTAGCTATGACAAAATCTGTAGAATTATAGTTTTTTTTTGGATACAGTCCCAGAAAAATAGGTCCCTGACAGCCTGCTTAAGTGGATAGGCTTTCGTGTGGCTCTCCTCCCTGTGCACTCCAACCCCAGGAAGTGGGCAGGGAAGATTGACCCGTACGAATAATATATACATTTATTTTCATGGACGCTCGTATGAAAGTATCTATTGTATAGTGCAACAAACATCCAAAATGTTCTCATAATATATGTTGCTAATGTATCCAACAGGCCATCGCAATACAACATAACGTCTAATAAATCATGACACATAGCATATGAACTCAGCTGGGACTATAAACCATTTAGCAATAAAATGAACACTGTCTGAAGTAGTGGTTTTGTGGTTAAACTCCTAAGTCTGGGAGAAATGCCTGTACATTAGGGTATTGTGACAGGAAGCTAAGCATAGGGACTGTCCCATGAAATTCAGTACCGCTAACATAAATTAGTTGTATTCCAATCCTATATATCATGCTAGGAGCTGAGTCAAAGCTTTATGGCATATCCATGGCTCTACCTCTATGCTAACTACCTGACGGTGGCATAGCGTGGGTTACCAGTGTCTAGGATAAGGGCAAGACTGTTAGCACTCCCGAGTCCCTTAACGGGTGCCTCGATATCCTCCTTCTCCTTCCCTACCCGCCTCGTCTTCATGATGTGTGTGATACTGATAGTTGCGTTGCATCATTTTTAAAATCTACACAGAAACATAGAATGTGACGGCATGTAAGAACTGTTTGGCCCATCTTTTCTGCCCAATTTTCTAAATACTCCCATTAGTCCCTGGCCTTATCTTATATCTATTACAGCATTATGCCTATCCCACGCATGCTTAAACTTCCTCACTGTGTTAACCTCTACCACTTCAGCTGGAAGGCTATTCCATGCATCCACTACCCTCTCAGTAAAGTAATACTTCCTGAAATTATTTTTAAACCTTTGCCCCTCTAATTTAAGACTATGTCCTCTTGTTGTGGTAGTTTTTCTTCTTTTAAATATAGTCTCCTCCTTTACTGTGTTGATTCCCTTTATGTATTTAAATGTTTCTATCATATCCCCCCTGTCTCGTCTTTCCTCCAAGCTATACATGTTAAGTTTATTTAACCTTTCCTGGTAAGTTTTATCCTGCAATCCATGAACCAGTTTAGTAGCCCTTCTTTGAACTCTCTCTAAGGTATCAATATCCTTCTGAAGATAGGGTCTCCAGTACTGCGTACAATACTCCAAGTGAGGTCTCACCGGTGTTCTGTACAATGGCATGAGCACTTCCCTCTTTCTACTGCTAATACCTCTCCCTATACAACCAAGCATTCTGCTGTCATTTCCTGCTGCTCTATTACTATACTTTATTATTACTCTATTATTATTGTCTGCCTACCTTTAAGTCATCAGAAATAATCACCCCTAAATCCCTTTCCTCAGATGTTGAGGTTAGGACTCTATCAAATATTCTGTACTCTGCCCTTGGGTTTTTACGTCCAAGATGCATTATCTTGCACTTATCCACATTAAATGTCAGTTGCCACAACTCCGACCATTTTTCTAGTTTACCTAAATCATTTGCAATTTGGTTTATCCCTCCTGGAACATCAACCCTGTTGCAAATCTGTGAATAGTATAGTCCAGGCATAGGCAACCTTCGGCACTCCGGATGTTTTGGACTACACCTCCCATGATGCTTTGCCAGCATTATGGGTGTAAGAGCATTATGGGGGATGTAGTGCACATCTGGAGTGCCGAAGGTTGCCTATCCCTGGTAGTCTATCTATACACATTACTTTAGGCGTAAGGTCTGGGTGATCAAGGTCCTAGATAAAGAGGCTTTACAAGGTAAAAATGTATAGGTTCAGAGGTGCAATTGATTTGCAGCTGTGGAAATCCATGTAGATGAGTTACAGGATTTTTTATTTTAATGCTAAATTATAGAGGAAGCTGAATAATTTTTTTTTTAATCATAAATCATAAAAACAACATGACACACAGGCTGCACCACGGTCTCAAGTATTTTGTATCCAGTCATAGTCTATGATTAAAGGGTTACTTCAACTCTTTGGAGGGGGGACCTCTTCTGTGTAAAGTGGCAAATTTGGCGCTATGAATAATGTTTCCCGCACCCCCCAGTGCAATAGAACCTCATAAAAAAAAAAAGAAACATTTTACTTATCTGGAATCCAGCACCGGGAGACTTCTAAGTACAGTCCTGATGCCAGAGGGGCATCATAGACTTCTCAAAGAGTGACTCTCAAAGTAAGAATCATTCGGCAGATGACTACCAGGTCCTAATAGATGTGCCTGAAGCTCTGCCTAATTTGCAGGCATGGAGGATTTGTAAAGTTGTCTAATTAGTGTGTGGAATAAGACTTTGTTTTATAGAATATGTGTAATACCAAGGCAAGAGATTCTATCCTGTGTCTCTGCTCTTTGTTATTCTTCTCCATGCCAATCATCCAATATCTCCTTATATAAAAAAAATGTCAAGAGAGTACAGGGCCGGTCAAAGAGACCTTCTTAGATCTTCCTGTATGCATGTCTATGGTTGGGAAGGCACATATAATCGTGTGCACATTATTACTAGCATAATCTCAGAGTCATATCAACTATATGGTTTGAATAAAGAGACTAGGGGATATTCACTTGTGAATTGTAGTGATCTGAATGACGATGAATTAAAAAAAAATGAGGTGGACAGGGCTGGTCTTCTTGGCTTATGGAGCAATCATCCCGTCTAAAATTCCGGTAGCCCTGGGTACTCACTTTACACCCTTTGTTTGAAAGCCAATTTGCAAGATGTGGTCAGAAATAGCCAAGTTGCAAAACGCTCTAATTCTGCTATAGTTAGTTTTTTGACATTTTTTTACCTGATTTTTTTCACATCAATTTCTAATTCACTACAATTAATTGTTCAGTGAATAAATCACATTGAGCAGTCAGTCATTGTGTAAGTACGACAATTACTAAAGGCTCTTTGTAGTTAAACATAATGCAAGCACGACAAATCTGACACAAAACAGACCCAGAATGTCTTTGAACAAAACTTGCTTTAAATTATCACGACATCAAACATAGTATAATAACAGTCTGGAGATGAATAATAAAGATGTGGACTCCACCCTTTAGATATTCTCAAGCCATACAGAAAATGTAACCATATGATAAGCATATGTTGCTTATTCAGTCACCATTCAGCCTAAATCCAGTGGAGTGGTCAGATGTCAGAAGAAGTTGTAAATAGGAGCCTAAAATTAGAATTTAATAACATACCTCCCAAGTGTCCCTATTTAGGATGGACAGTGCCTATTTTGTTCCCAAATGCAGATGTCCCTCTTTTCTAGGAGCTCCATATGGTTGTTGTGTCTGAGTATATATAACAGAGCTCCACAGCAATAACCCACACAGTAATGTGTCTTAAAGCACAATAACTTGTGTAAATAAATTACATTTAGTTGCCTAAATTGTTATCACAAGTCACCTAAAATCTCTGAGAACAGCTCTGCTTCTGGCCACACCCCCACTCACGAAAACGAGTATGTTTTCCTGGCACTATAGTGGTCCTTTAAAATTAAAGTATCTTCTCTGTCCATTAAAATGCTGAGAGGGACATGATAATATATTTGTAATTTTGTGCTGGGGCTAGTTGCATCCCCAGCACACATGGCATTGGTAGCCCCCTACTCCGGAATGCGTAATCTCAATTCTGTGCATTAATTATGTCTGTTGTCAGTGGGCTCTGCAGGCTAATAACAGACATAGAAATCTTCCTGTTGCAAGAAAAGCACCTGCAAAAAGGAAACTAGCTCTATCCTCCCTCCCTGTGGGTTCTCCCTACCTCGCAAATTTGGCTTTTTTAAAAACAAACTTCCTCTTTCCCGCTCCCTCCCCTCTCTACTCTCTAGTGCAATGCGTGCATATGCTATGAGCTGACCAAATGGTCCAATCACAGGCTTCTCTATGATGTCTCAGTGAGGTCAGGAGGGGGCGCGGAAGTGTAGGGAGCTTGGGCCGGTGCACGGTTACTAAAACTTAAAGGGGTGGTAGGGGGGGGGGGCTGGTAGGGGGGGGGGGCTTCTCCACAGTACCCAATAGGGCATATAGCACCAGAAAGGTCCACCCTCTCAAAAGGTTTAACCAGAAGTATGACTTTGTTTGGCTCCATTCACCATCCATATTTAACCCCTTAAGGACACATGACATGTGTGACATGTCATGATTCCCTTTTATTCCAGAAGTTTGGTCCTTAATGGGGTTAAGGAATGAAGGTAAAGGGTCCAAACAGGTAATCTGCCTAGGGCCCTGTAGGATCCAAATTCTTCTCTGGCGTTTGGGGTTCTGAGAAACAAGTAATGAATTAGGTACATTTTCTTCTGGCAGCGAGCTGAGCTGCAGGTGTGCAGCATGAATGTATAGAGCAGGAAGTAAGGTGTTCTGTGAGACGTTTGTTTGCCAAGGTTTGGGATTCTGGCTGCTGTAAAGGTTGGCACTATTTTCTGCAGATTAGCTGTAAGCATGAAATTGTAAAGTTACTGGCATTCTAGTGAGAGACGTTGGATATCGTACAGAATTGTTGCAGATCAAGAGAATTAAGGCCTGATCTCAAACCCAAATGAAACAAACGCTACTGCTGGAAGATGGCTAATACAGAAAATTGTATTTGTAATTTAAATCGGTACTGTCCCACCTCCATTCCAAAATAAGTATTTCCTAAATATAAAATCTTTATGAAATACGCAGATTGACTGTGTTGGAATTTCATTGAAGTTCCAACCCCATCAAAAGATATACTGAGACAGAGTAGGGACTTCTTTGTCTCAGTATTTTTCCTACACCTGACAAAGCTTGACACTAGACGGAGCTACCACCATTAAGCCCTTTCGTTTCACTAGTGATGGCTCTAGGGAAATTAATCTCTTTCTATGGAGACTCCTGAGGTCTCACAGGATCCTCCATAGACCTCAATTCTGTACTCTGGCGAATGTGTGAGAGTACATTGCTGACGTTGGCTCCTGAAAATAATAAGGCAATTTTTTGCAACATATTAAATAATTGAAAATGTTTTTTCAAAAACTTTAGATAAATTGAAAAGCTTATCCAGAAATATTAAATCAAGGCTCAGCTTTGCAAATATTAGGTGGAGGCCTAAGTTGTTCCCAACCCAATATTCAACGTATACCAACCATTCAGGATTTAGGTATATTGTAGTCTGCAGCAGTGGGGATACTGACAGAACGTGGACTACTAGTGTGCCTTAAAGACTGGGCAAGCGTTCACTAATCTAATTACTGAAACGCTGATCGGGTAGGGGGTTGTATTTATTTGTTAATACAGAGTACATGGATGGTGATGTTATCCTTGCATTTATTTCTCGTAATGAACGCAGTATAATGTACCGTTCACCTCCATGCAGTTCGGAGGCCCTCATTTTGGACAGAATTGAGAAATACGTGTTCTGGTCTGCCCGAGCTTAGTAGGAATTAAACTTCCAAGTGGAGATGATGTAATCTTCATACAGCTTGTTCCCGAGCTGGATTAGTGGCAATAGCTCAAATTGCTGTCCTCTGGGACTATTACTCTCACTAATGTAGTCTATGCCACAGTGCTGACCTAACAGTAAACATTTAAGAGCCTAACACAACTAACCCCAACCTAAAAATATCACGTTAAATAAAAGATGCATAATGGTGAAGAGTATATTAGGGAAACATAATGCTATCTTGAGGTTCTGGAGACATATATAAACCACTTAGCCTCTGGTCCATGTGGTTTATTATACGTCCGTTATGCTACCCATAATTTGATTTTATTTCCTTCCTTGTATTTTGTAGACTGTAAAATATGCCGTCTTTCTCTGATGCCAGTGTTAGCTGCTCCTGAGACACCATGCTTTCCCAGGCTCGTCTACTTCTGACATTTCGAAACATCACATTCTTTACATTCTCAATCTTTCAGAATGGCAGTCTTCAAATTAATCCCATGGTCCTTAAAAAAAAAAAAAACCACTAACATAATACCATTGATGTCATTGGCTGCATTTTTTGCCAAGAACAATAAAACGAATGTCTAGTTGTCTACTTCACTCGTCGCCCTTTTTGGGCATCTATGACGTCCTGTACGGATTTGATGACACTGAAGAATATTCATTTGTGAGTGTTTGTTTGTAAGCTGTTAATTCTTGTGTAGCTTGAGTTTTTGATAGTAAGGATACAAATGAATGAATCAGATCTATTAAGACCTACAGCTATTCATAGAGATGTCTAAAACTCAGAACATAGTTGAAGTCTGGACATAGTTTAATTACAGCGTGTCAGCAACAGAAACGATCTGGTATATAACTGTAATAACTGTTTTTCCTTTAACTCCCAGCATGCATAGTCAGCCATTAATTAGCGATATATGCTTACTCTACATTACTGTTACCATCTTCATCTGGGTTATTCCAAGTGACACATCAAAAGGATACTATAAGTGCCAGGAATATAAACCTGTATTCCTGGCACGATAGCCCCTCGACTCCCCCCCCCCCCCCCCCTTTCACCCCCTTCCTTGGTAAATAAGGGGTTACAAATCCTTTATTTACTTACCTTATCCCAGCGCCGATGTCCCTTGGAGCTGGGTTGATGCTCCAGCCCCTCTGACGGACCGCGCCGAGCTGGTGCTAATGCGCATATGCGGCAAATGCAAATGCCGCGCGTGCAATAGATCTTATCATAGGAAAGCATTGAATCAATGCTTTCCTAAGGGGGAAAATCGGACCCTGGATGTCCTCATGCAGAGCATGAGGACGTCCAGTGTCAGATACCGGACCAAAGGTTCGTTTCGATTCAGGAAGCCCTCTAGTGGCTGCCTGTTAGACAGCCACTGTGGGCAGACTTAGTGCTGCAATGTAAATATCACAGTTTCTCTGGAACTGTAATGTTTTACATTGCAGCACTAGGTGCAAAAATGATACTGCACCCAGACCACCGCAATTAACTGAAGTCTTCTGGATGCCTACAGTGTCTCTTTAACCCCTTAAGGACCAAACTTCTGGAATAAAAGGGAATCATGACGTGTCACACATGTCATGTGTCCTTAAGGGGTTAAGGTCTTAGGCTGCCCTAGGGAGAGATTAGTTGATGTGCCCACACATATAAGATAAGCCATTTAAAGGGACATAAATAATCCATGTTCACTCTTACATACATATAATTAGCATCTCACACAACTATTTAACCACATACATATATATGCTTATCATACTAGGCTTGTGTCCAACCTTGTAGCTAAATATACTCTAAGGCTAAGCTGTAACAATACTCACTAGATATTAGCAGGTGCGTATTACTATCAAGTTTCACAATTGTTGAATAATTTGAATTACAACTGTATCTGTATATAACTTTCTCAGAAAATATGGAGGTCCACATTTTTGAGAATGCTTACAAGCCGTTTAGTGCACAGACATCTATTTCTGTGTGTGTGTGTATCTTACCCAAAAATACATGCGCTGGTCAATTATACCGCTCTGTAACAGTCTTTCTCGAGCCATTTACGTCCACCAGATATAGGATGAGCTTGTTAGATACACGCTTGTTGGAACTATTAAGTAGCCCAGTCATTGTAGAATGTTTTTTTTGGTTTTTTTTCGGTGAATAGTTCTGTTGGAATTTGACAAGCAGATATTACAGCAATTGTTTTATGTGATTACTCTGCTTTCGACAGAGTGGGCTGATAGCAAGTAAAAAAAAAATCACTATTAGACTGCTCACTGGAAAACTGCATTCTAAAATGCCAAAAAAAGGTTAAATGTACCATAATAAATTGCGTAATAAGTCAGACGAGTGGTGTCGATGGCGTAAAGGAAGCAGTACACAAATCACTTATGCCTCGTTTCCACTGAGCGGATCGGTTCGGTTCAGTTCGGTACGGTTCGCTATTTTGGGTGTTTCCATTATGAAAGTGGTCCATACAAGCGAACCGTACCGATCCATTCAGGGCCCTGCTTCAGATGTAGGGCCATAGAAAATGGAACGGTTCGGTTAGGGCGGATCTACTATACAATCCATTGATTGGTGGACAGGAAGAGCATTTTTTCTAAACCCTGCATGGCCCTGAAGGTCTGACTTGCAGTGGAAACGCTCACCAGAATGGGCTGGTCCATTCTAAACCTTCCAAACTGTACCAACCCGAACCGATCCGCTCAGTGGAAACAAGGCATATTACTTGTACTTGTCCACTCAGCCACAGCTGGATGAAATTACCAGTGGAATATCATCAACTTGGATAGAGATTGTCTGGGCATTCACCATTCTATTAGTGGCGTTCGCTCTTGGCAGCTGACTTACAGTCGGCGTACTGTGTCATCTACTAGTTATTTATTTAACTTTTTTTTTAAAGAATGTACATCAGCAAACAAAAAAGACTGCAAAATGGTGTAATAAGTCAACCCAATTTTAAAATCTTGCAAGGTAAACCTAAAGAGGAATTCAATAAGAAGGATGAATAATTAGTAAAAATAGCAAATCAGGAGAAGAGATGGGTAGTGGGGTGGGGATGGGGGGGGGGGGGGGTATTAAGCACTCAGTGTAAAACATTGCTGTTTTGTAGAAACTGCAGTGTTTACCTTGAGAGACTTAGTGTCCTATTGCCACCACCTGAAATTTCAGAAGCCGAATGCTGTCTGGGTGGAAGCTGACACCGGTGCTGGAGGCAACATCAGGGTTAAACCGGTCAAAAATGGTTTAACCCCTGAAGGTAAGAATGTGCCCGTGGGCCTCCTGGCACAATAACAACGTCATTCAGTTGCCCCCCATTAACTCTATTAAAAGGTAATAAAACCTACCTTATTCCCAGTGCTGTGCGGGTATGTTGGTGCTGGCCCCACCTCCAATCCACCTCCTTGCTGACATCATCAGAATTTATGATTTCAGCCAATCCAATGCTTTCCCATAGGGAAGGAGGCAGGACAGGGGTGGGGCCAAATGCCAGCTTGAATCAATTAATCTCTTAAAGGAAAGTTCAGCATCCCCATGCAGAGTGTGGAGATGCTGAACAGCAGTGCTGCACACTGTGCAGCACTGACTCAGGAAACACCTGCAGTGGCCATCTGAGGAGTGGCCACTTAAGGTGTCCCTAGGGGGACACATGACGGGATGACGGGAATGATTATGCTAACCAGAACAAATACATTAAGCTGTAATTGTTATGGTGATTATAGTGTCCCTTTAAGTTGTTCCTTTATCTTTTTTATGTTTTACCAATGCATCTCTATTGTGATCTAGTATGTATAATGTTTTGTCGATTTGTAAGTAAGCAAAGCAGGCTATACATATGGACACATAGTTTGACAATTACCTGTTATTTATTGTAACGTTAATCTACACAACTGCATAGCTATGTCCTGTAATTCTGTAAAGATAATGCGGAAAAAAATAAATTTAAAATAAGCAAAATAAAAAATGTGCTCTGGTGTATATATATATTTTTTCCTCATGTTACATTAAGATTCGGCCATTTTCTGATGATTCATCCGGATATTTATTTTGCAAGTTACCATTTCCCTTGAATAACTGGACGCAGTTCTAAGCCTTATATCTTATAAAAGCTTGAATAAAATGAACTGTGCCTCATTTATCCTTATAATAAACCCACTGTTTAACTCAGGCCATGAATGGATTTAAATAAATCTCCAGACACTTTAGGGGTTATGTAACATAAAGCAAATGTTGTATTCTTCAGCGAATATCCGATTAGCCCAGTGTTTATTTGTGTGGATATTGTTTATTGATTCTCAAGATTTTAGCATGCTAAGAGGAAGTTTGTGTACGTTACTGCTGAAAACCTAGCATATTTGTTTGGTGACTTGGAAAATAGTCTTCACTAAGGGCAGATGGATTGTATTTGTGGTCTACAGCCCTCGATTCCATTACTCTTTTGGTTGTATTGATGTCTTTAAAAACTTGGACAGGGTTCAGAAAATCAGTTTAGCAATACTCGGCGAAGCTGCGATTTTGTATTGCTACTTAGTTTGAAGTGAACAATTACTTCTTGTTAAATGAGAAAGTAAATCAGTTTAAGCTAGTTCAAGCACCATAACTATTGCAGCACTGCTCATTGGCTTAGCGCATAAGCTGATTGCTCTCAGCCAATAAGCAAAGCCCTGCACCGCTGTAGTGGTTATAGTGCTTGGAGTGTTTATTTGAGTGTTCGACCAGGAAAAGAAGCCCAAAAGATAAAACCGTTTTGCTAGAACTACAAATAAAAAAGGAATATGTTGGAATCCGTAAAGCGTGTCTGTCATCAACTGGGGTCTTTGCATATTTTGCAAAGACCTCCGATGATGGATTGCCGCAGGGGATCCGTGGCAAAGGTACATTTTACTAAACTGAACCTATCCCTCGTCCGTAGCTTGCGCGAGAGTACAGCATTGAGGTCTATTGAAGAGACGGCCGGATCCTCCATTGAAAGAGTTTAATTTCCCTGCAACCATCACTGGTGATGGTTAGGGGAAATTACAATCTTGCCGACGGACACCCAGTGTCAAGCTTTGTCAGGTGTAGGAAAAATACTGAGAAACAGTAGTCTCTACTTTGTATTATCATATATTTTGACTGGGTTGGAATTTCAGGGGAATTCCAACACAGTCAATCTGAGTATTTGAGATTCTATCTTTATGAAATACCTTCAACTACTATATAGATGACAGTTAGGTGAAATGCAGTATATTTCTGGCGAACCCTTCTCTCAAGTTGAGCAATGTGAGTCGGCTATCGATGCATCTAACACGGAACGCACAAGGTTACAAATTCACAACTGAGCCCGAGTCTATCATTATGAATATTTCAAGATAAAGTTTTCACATAGTTTTTTTTTAAATTAGTTTGAAAATAAAAAGTACGTTAGCAAGTGCTCACACACAAGTACAGCGAACACTCACTAATAACATGGGAGATGGGTTCTGTAGTTTAACAAAATAAACAATTATAGTGCGAATGCTCCAAAAATATTTTGACCAGTTAAAATCGATCACAATGTGGCTATTTTGTCAGTACCTTCAGTGGCTGTTATTTTTGAGTTACATTTTAGCTACAATTATGCACCAAGTGTCTGCTTATGCATTCTCTTGGTCTACAAATCTTGCCCTATTCTTGTGCCTTTATTTTATTTTTGTGTAATAAAATATATATCACACCTAATTATTATTAACTGGTTGAAATCTTTTAGGAGCGCTCACACTATAATTGTTTTATTGATATCACATATTTTTTTTTTTTTAAATTCTTTATTTTTAGTTGTGCATGACATAACAACGAGCCTACGCAGCCACGACAGTTGACATAGGCGGTAACAGTCAAAACAATGTATACATGGCATAGAAAACATGTTGCACAATTTTAAATTTTGGTGAAAGAAAAAGCATAGACAGCGGGTGAGAATGACCTTCTGTAATTGAGTCTTCCTGGTCGACCTGCCCCTTTATTTATTTATGCAGTTAGCGTTTCGTATCGGCAGACCAAGGGCATCTCCCCTAGCATACACAGGTAACATTAACATAACTAGATCTGTAACCATGAGTAATAACGGTGGTCAATGACAACCCATTCTCGTATCTGAGGCCGTTGTAGTGGTCTCCCGAGAACTGGTTGGTGATGCCAGTAGCCGTTTGTCGGCTCGGTTTCCGCGGTTTTGCAGAGGTAATCAGAGCGCTACCTGAAGTCTGAGGTATGTCATGTATCTACAGTGCATATGGGCATAAGAGCAGCAGTAGCGCGTGACCTCCCCCAGCGAGGAGGTCCCTGTGGTAAGCGGGGCTCTCTATAGGGTCTAGCCCGCGGGCACAACTGTAGTGGCTACATCTCTCGGGAGCTCGCTCCCAACAGTCTCTGGCAAATATATGCTAGCCATAGTTACAAAAATTAAAGAGAGAAAGAAGAAAAAGGCCAAGAAAGAGAGAAAAGAGAGAAATCAGAGAGACAGGGGTAGGGTGGGGGGGGGGGCGGGGGGCGTGGTGGGGAGGGGGTCATCAGGGAGCCTCATCCGTCCGTCTACATAAGTATCAGTTTCTCGGTATCGCTGCTAGTCCTAACACAAGGGGCTATTTTCCCAGGGCGCCCAGATTTTTTGGAATTGTATCTGTGTTCCTCTGACCCGTGCCGTCAGGTCATCCATCACGTATACCTCTCGTATTCTATTAATTACCCCCGCTATGGCCGGCGTGGTCTGTTTAAGCCAGTCAGCTGCCACTGCTCTCCTGGCTGCCAGCGTAAATTTATGAATGAGTTTTTGTTCACGTCTCGTCCACCCTTCTACCGTTCTACCGAGCAGGTAAAGCCACGGGTCCAGGGGAGGGGGTCTGGAAAATACCTGGGCCATCATATCTCTAACCTGTTGCCAAAAGCGTACCATCAGGGGGCATTCCCACCACATGTGGATATAGGTCCCTTTCATCCCACAACCTCTCCAGCAGAAATCTGTAGGGCACTTTTTCATGTGGCATAGCTTTACAGGGGTTGTATACCAGCGAAGCATCGTCTTGACTGCTTGCTCCTGTATCGTTACGCACACAGAAGAGCTATGATTGGCTTCCCAGATCTCCTGCCATTCCACCCCCTCTAGGTGCTCCCCTAAGTCCCTTTCCCACTGATCAATATAGGCCATGTCGCCCTCAACCGTGGACACAGAGCAGAGGTGAGCGTACAACTGGGTTATCAGACCCGTAGGCATATGGTCTCGAAGGCATATTCGTTCAAAAAAGGTCATGGGTGTTTGGGCCGCAGCTCGGACCCACGGGAGTCTCGCAAAATCCCTTATTTGAAGGTATCTAAAGAAGTCTGCAGGTGTGAGGTGACCCCTTTGTTGTAGGTTGTCAAAAGTTATTACTTCGGAGCCCTGCACTAACTGGTGAATGCGCTGCAGGCCTATGCGTTCCAGATTCCTAAAGTTCCTTGCCGACATACCCGGCGGGAATGCCCTATTTCGCAAATAAGGCATCAGCGGAGACGGGGTTGATGCTAATCCATACTTCTGCTGGGTCCTATCCCATACGTGAATAGAATTCAATATAGCTGGGCACGTAGCCCTAATAATTGGTTTTTTATCTTTAGGAACCCAAATTAGTAGCTGCGGTATATCCGCCCCCACCATCAATGACTCCAGGTCTACCCACCTCCGCTCACCAGGCGGAGAGTGCCATAAGGCTATCTGCGATAATTGTGTCGCCAAGTAATAGCCATATAAGTTAGGTAGACCCAGGCCTCCCCTATTCTTTGGCCTATATAGAGTGTGTCTTGAAATTCTGTGACGTTTATTTTGCCACACAAAATTCCCTATCGCCTGCTGCAGGGGCGCAAGATGCGACTTGGAGAGGTGTATGGGCAGAGATTGAAAAAAGAATAGAATCCTAGGTAGTATATTCATTTTGACCGCATGTATCCTCCCTATCCAAGAGATGGGCTTTTCATTCCAAGCCTCCAGTTCCCTAATGAGTTGTTTTATGAGTGGTGTGTAGTTTTGTTGCATAAGGTGGTCTGGGTCTGCCGTCAATTTAATGCCTAAATATTTAATCGACTGTCGCTCTATGTGTATATGGTGTTCCCTCTGAAGAGCATCCAGCTCTACTTCTGAGATCGCAATAGGAAGGGCGCTAGACTTGGACATGTTGGCTTTGTAGCCTGACACAGCTCCGAAGTCCTCCAGGACCTTTTGCAAGGCCCGCAGCGAATTGATGGGGTCAGTGAGCGTCAAGAGCACATCATCCGCATGGGGTCAGTGAGCGTCAAGAGCACATCATCCGCATATGCTGATACTGTGAATTCCCTGCCCCCCACTCGAACCCCCTGAGTGTGTCCTGAGGGCCTGGAGCAGCGGTTCTAAAGAGAGAACAAATAGGAGTGGGGACAACGGCAGCCCTGTCTGGTGCCATTATACAGCCTGAAAGGGGTCAGCGGGGCTCCCGAAATTTTAATTTGCGCTCGCACATCGCTATACATGGCTTTGATCAGGGTTATCGCTTGGTCGGGGAAACCAATATGAGCTAGTAGCGTGAATAGGTACGTCCATGTGACCCTGTCAAACGCTTTTTCAGCGTCCAAAGATACTAGCATAGTTTTGGTGCGCGTAACTTTCTGTTTCCAAATGATGTCGATGTTCCTACGGGTGTTCTCGAACAATTGTCTGCCTTGCACGAATCCCACTTGATCTGCATCCACCAAGGTGGTCAAATAGGGGTTCAGTCTAGTCGCCTGAATTTTTGCTAAAATCTTCATATCGTGGTTAATAAGGGAAATAGGCCTGTAGCTACTCGGGAGGGCCGGGTCCTTGTCCGGTTTTGGTATTAAAACAATGGTCGCTAGTGACATATCCAGATCCGGGGTGCCCCCCGATCTGAATTCATTGAAAAGAGCCGTTAAGTGGGGAGTCAGCTCCTCACGGAATTCCTTATAGTAGCTCCCGTCGAACCCGTCAGGTCCCGGAGCTTTCTTCCCTTTCAGGGCGGCTATAGCCTGCGCTACCTCCTCGTTTGTGATTTCTGCCGCTAGTACGTCCGCAGCTGCTTGGTCTAGTTTAGGTAGCCCTAAGTCTGCCAGAAATCGCTGCGTCAGCGCCTCGTCCCCCTCTTTCCGCGTCTCGGACCCCGGGGAGTGATTGTACAGGGATTTGTAATAATCTGTGAAGACTTCCGCGATATCTCGTGGACTAGATTTAATCGAGCCATCTTTGTGTCTTATGGACGTAATGTGTCCCCCGCGGTGTCTGGGTTTCAGGACCCTAGCCAAAAGAGTGTCCATTTTATTTGCATGTTCGTAGAAATTCCTTCTAGACCACGTAAGGGATCTGGCCGTATCGTCGAGAAGCAGCTGGCGTATTGCCAACCGTACCTCCCGTAGACGCTGCGCGGTGCGATCCGTCGGGCTACCCTGGTTTTGTTGTTCCACCCTTTTAAGGTCTCTCAGGAGGCCCTCCAGTCTCTGAAATTTCAATTTCTTTCTGGCCGTTGCTATTTTTATGAGCGTGCCTCTTATCACTGTTTTGTGGGCTGCCCACACGGTTGCTAGTGTCACATCAGGGGTTGTGTTGGTCTCGAAAAATTGTTCAAGCTCCGCCCTAACCTGGTCTGCTACATCTTGGTCTTTCAGTAAGGAGGCGTTAAGTCGCCACGTCCATGGGGTCGCTTCGCATAGCTTCCCCAGGGTTAGTGATATGTCGGCATGATCCGACCAGATCCGAGATGGTCCCGATGTCCGTGCCAAGTATCTTAGGTAGGCACCCGGAATTAACCAGGAACATGTCGATCCTAGAATACGACCCATGTGGGGCCGAAAAGAAGGTGTAATCCTTCGTACTTGGATGATGTGCTCTCCACACGTCCACCAACCCCGAACCCGCAATGAAGTCCTGCAGCAGTCTGTCCTGGCTCCCCTTCCCCTGGGACCTGTGCGTGCCTCTGTCCGTCTTTCTGTCAGCTGCAGGGCTGGGCGTCGCGTTCATGTCACCCCCTACGATCACCATCCCATGGGGTAGTGTCTGAAGTTTGGCCTGAAGCGATTCCCAGAAAGCTGTCTCTGGGCGGTTTGGCGCGTATATATTAACTAAATGGATATGGTGGGAGAGCATGGTGCCCGAAACTATCACATATCGACCCTCCGTGTCGGATTCAGTGGCTACTACTCTAAGGGGGCAGCTATTCCGTATCAGTATCGCCACTCCATTGCGTTTACATAATGCCCTGGCTTCATAGGTCGAGCTGTGATCTTTCAGTTTAAATTTAGCCTGTCGGGGAAGATGCGTTTCCTGAATAAAAGCTATGTCGGTTCTCATTCTTTTTATTTCTCTGAATAATAATCTCCGTTTAGTCGGGGAGTTAAGCCCTTTAACGTTCAGGGAAGAAATTTTAACTGCCATGAGTCCAAACCACTCGGTCTGCTGCAGTGCACGCCCACCTCTGTCCCCTCCGCGTTCCCACCATCTGACTCCGCCGCCACGCCCCCAGGATAGAACAGGGAAAAAGCAAGAAAATGAGATTTAGGAAGGGGGGGGAGAGAAAGAAAGAATAAGAGAGAGATAAAAAGAAGAAAATAGAATCACCTAAGAAAAGGTGGTGCACATCTCGCGCTCCACCAAGGTTGCCTGGTCTTACTCTCCGCCAGGCGTCTGTGGGTCAAGACCCCGCATCCCAACCGCGTCCAGCGCTGGAGAGAAATGCTGGTTCACGAGCCCATCCCCCTCAGCACAATGGTGTTTACATAAATTGTATCTAGACATCGTAAAATACAGCATGGCATGAGAATTACCCTTTGGTACGCGCTGCTAGGGCACCGTATAGAGCGTCCGCACGCCCTAAGGCCTCGCCACATCGAAAAAACATAGTGTGTAAGCATTTAGTAACTTTACAACATAACATTTCAAAAAAGTAACCTTAAACAGTAGTATGACTGTAAGACCTGGGATCTCCTATCCCCAAACAGGACCAGCCTCCTGCCTCCTCCGACCCATGACCCCCTGTATTTCCAAACCTCCCCCAACCTATTCCTTGCCTTGCGATCGTGGTATGCAATAATGTTAGTATGCAGTCCTCCTCCCTCTTGTGTTGGCGTCTTTTTAGTTTTCTTAGTTTTCATGTGCCCCCTCAGTTGTTGCAGTTTTAGATTTAATACGTTATCTCTTATGTGTACATCTTACGTCTTTCTAGTTTTTGCTTGTTTACTCTTTTGTTTATAGATTGATTTTATTGTTTATTTTATATAGTTTTTCTCTTGTTTTTTTCTTTTTTTTTTTTGTTTATTAATTTTTTTTTTTTTTTTTTGACGTGAGACAAAACTTTATTTGTTGCTAGGGCTAAACACGCAAAGGAAGAGGGTTTACATTTTGTTGTGCCCCGTCTCTTTTATTTTACGTTGCGTGAGGCAAAACTTTATGTGTAATTAATTCAAAGAACAATAGAAAAATTTTATCTGTTTTTGTTCCCCCCTTTACAGGTGGTTGTACCTGAGTCCCCTATGTTGTGATGTGCGCTTTGTAAATTATATGTTTGTAGTATTGTGAAAAACTCCTGCATGTGCTTATGGATGTCATCAGGAGGTGACTATGGTTGCATTCCATTGCCCGTCCCTTTATCTTATTTTTACCGGCAGTATGATTGCTCCACATGCTCCCCTATCGCAAAACAGCATGTACCCCGGATTGTAATCCGAGATCGGAGAAAGAGTAATCTGCACAGGGTTGAGCAGAAGTGTGTCGGTCCCCCTAAGGCAGTAGGAGATACCCGTGCCCC
This sequence comes from Pelobates fuscus, assembly GCF_036172605.1. Taxonomy (NCBI): domain Eukaryota; kingdom Metazoa; phylum Chordata; class Amphibia; order Anura; family Pelobatidae; genus Pelobates; species Pelobates fuscus. The sequence continues at coordinate 353,525,812 of NC_086321.1, forward strand.
GGCCCCCGTGCATAAGACAAACCATAGGGATAGAAAACTATAAAATGCTAAACAAGGTGAGTCAGGCCCGAGGGCCGCATGGGTGATCATAGCCTCCACCAGCCCCTAGTGTTCGTAGCAGTCCTGCAACTTTCAAGCCCCCCCTCGGCCTGTAAGTAATGGGCCGTGGCTCCTTGCTGCGATGTCCCAAGCCTCCTCTCACACATCTTAGCAGAGCAGCCGGACGAGTATGGGAAAACAGACCCCAGTCCCAGCACCATTTGCCTGGAAGGTCGTGGCATCATTCCCATAGCCCCCTCCCCAAAATCACCAGGAGCCCCCCCTCTCTCCACTCTAGGCCCCAGAGACCAGGGGTCAGGGATGCTCGGGCCCTACAGGCCCTAAAAAACCCCCCACCCAAACACAGTCCCGGTCCCCCCCGCTGAGCCTCTACCTCGCAGAAAGAAAGTTAACTCTGGGCCAACATACTATACCGGCCTCCGAAGTCAGCGCCGACCTGCTCCCACCTCCTGCCATTCAATCGGAAGAAAGTCCAGATCCCGGTGCGCAGGCCTCATGTCAGGTAGGTCTCCTCGAGCAGCTACTCCCAGGGCATTCAGGAAGGCTCCCGGGTCCCCGGTAGGGGTCAGAGTAAGGGTCTTCCCCCCTCTAAAGGCCATAAGACGAAATGGGAACCCCCATGCATACTGTATGTTTGCTCCCCGCAGGGCTTCCGTAACGGGCCTCCACTCCCGTCTCCTCTGCAGCGTGCTGGGGGCTAAGTCTTGGTACACCTGGATTTCTTTTCCGTCGTGCATAATCTTGGCCTCTCTGCTTTTGCGCAGTAATGCTTCCTTCGTCTGGAAGAAAAGGAACCGGACGATGACATCCCGAGGGGAGTTGGCGTCAACCCTTCTCGTTCGGAGGGCTCGATGGGCCCTCTCCATGTGCCACCTGTCTTCAGGGAGATCTGGCAAGAGAGGTCTAAATAGCGCCATGAGAATCGCTGGTAGCATGCCCTCCTTTTCGCCCTCCGGCAGGCCACGTATACGGAGATTATTTCTCCTAGACCTATTGGACATATAGCCAGCTCCGTTTCAGTCACTCGGGCCGCCAGGCCATTGAGATGGGCTACCGCCGCATTATGGGCCTTGGTTGTGGCCTCCATCCGTTCCTCGAGTCGGGCGGTGCGTGTGCCCAGGGCCGCGATCTCGCCACGGAGCACCTCTGTGGCGTTCACAATTTCACCAGCCAGGTAAGACTGGACTCCATCGAGGCGCTCCAGGATTTGTGATGTTTCGCTCCTTTTCCTGCTATCTCCCAGCGCCTCGTGTGGTGAGGATGGTCGGGGCGAAGGGCTCCGTCCGGCGCCATCTTGGGGATCCTGAGGCCCGGTCTTATGAGCCGTCATCAGGTCCAGAACCGTCGTTCCTCCCTTGGTCCCCCTCCTGGGCTGTTTTTTAGAGTTCTCTTTGTCCATGCTTGGCAAAAGGTGTCGATTTGGGTCTAGAATACTGCTAAAGTAAGCTGTAAATTGTGCGTTGGGGCAGGAGCTCTACACAGCCACGTCCAGCTCGATCCCTGGTTAGGCCACGCCCCTGATATCACATATTTAAGTCGCTATCTCTTAGTGTGTGAAGCAGCCCACGGTCATTTATACAGATTTATTTATCTCACCCATGCTTTGTACATAAATTTTAATCTGTGGTTTTACAAAGAATGTTGGAAAAATAAAATATAGTTCCATCCATCATCATAGTGATGCATAGCTTAGAGAAGCTGACTGGATTGTCAGACAGATACCTCCCTCATCCTGAAGAGGCTCTACCAATCAGGAATCTCTCATTCTGGTCTACTCTTATCCAATTAAGTCCTGCAGAACAGGGGCTTATAAGATAGGTACTTTTATCCTCAGCTGCAGTTACACTTATCGGGGGATGGGGGGGGGGAGGAATTGGGTAAATGATTCCCCCGAAATGCCACACAGGTATCCCATTTCCCTTCTCGTGATAGCATCCTGGTGGGGGTGCTGGATCCTGGATAAGTAAACGCAGGAAGGGTGGCAGTCACTAGGATAGCTGCTCCCTGTTTGACAGCCATTACACAGACAAAGTATATGGCCTGTCAAATCAGGTACAATAGGCCAACTGACGCGGTACTGAGAAATTTAGCTTCCTGTGTGTAAATGGTTCTCTGGCAGGGCGAGAAGTGATTACAGACGCCAGTCTCAGATGTGTTGGTAGGAGTTTTACAATCATTTATTTTCCATCCTGTGAGGTCTCAAAGCACTTTAGCAGGACCTGAAACCCAAGGGTCACAGTGTACTATCCCTTCTGATTTTCCATTCTGCTGGATCAGGGGGCTGCTTCTTAAGCATTTCAAGGGGCAATGTGAGCTCGAAGGGCAACCGTATTTCATATATAATTGTATGTATGTGTTTGAGGGTGTCATTGTGTGTGTTTGTGTTTGAGGGTGTCATTGTGAGTGTGTTTGAGGGTGTCATTGTGTATGTTTTTCTGAGGGTGTTATTGCATGTAGTGTATGTTTTTCAGAGTTTAATTTTGTGTGAGTTTGTTTTTGTAGATATAATTATGTTCGAGTGTCTGAGGGTGTAAATGTATGTGTGTTTGAGAGTACGATTGCGCATGAATTTCTGTGTCTGAATAACAGGAGCCAGATAATGTTTCTATGCCTCAGCACGCATGTATTGACACACACGTGCCTAATCACATTTGCATACATAAATACACACAAACTAACACTCTACACAAAAGCTACCTACAATGTGTGTTACATTAGAGGCCCACAGCAATAAAACAAACAGTGATAGGCATTACTGATTCTTATTTATTACTGCAACTAAATAATGTTACAGTGTTGCCCCTGACATGCTGCTTGTAGTGGAGGGGACGCTTGCCAGACACTCTTGATTCCTTTTTCTGGGCTGTCCGTATCCCCTGTAGCTCAATTACCACCTTTCGTGTATTTTTTCCAGTATGTTTCGTGTGGTTCCTCTTTAGCCATTTGGGAGACTTCATACGAACGGAATCCCTTCGTCTCCCGAACGAGGACCACCCCTGTACACCATTAGAATGTTGACACCAACCACTTAAGTGTGAAACCGCAAGGGAAATAATTAATTAATGCTTTCCCTGGGGTGGCCACCATTTCGACCACCGAAGACATGGTAGAGAGACTGGTGGCCATGTTGTCTCCCAAACGTGGGCAGCGGTACTTGGTCATCGAGTGCCAGGAACTCTTTTAGTCTAGGCACTCACACGAACACTGGTAAACCTCCGACCGCTGCCTGTTCCCGACCACCTACACGAATGGCGTTCGGGAGATATGAACCACCGAACAGGGTGAGCCTTTGTACCCTTAAAGCAAGCAATTCCCTTGTATGGCATTCGCACAGGAACCTCACGAACTGAGACCGGCCAGGACACCTATTTCCTGGAACTATTTTGGGCTAGCGCCTCATGTCTGGTCAGTCAAAACTACACCACGATGGCATTCCCGTTCTACCAAACCGATCTGAGTGATTCTTGGATATGCTGGACACTCAGATCTGGGCTATCGGGGAATGTACTTTCTGTGGGGTTCTTAGGTATGGTAGGGATATTTTGTGGATTTTCTGTACCTGAGCGATTATTAAATTAGAGGAGTTTACTCAACCAATTATCTCTCAGGCACAGGGGATTCTGGGATTGAAACCCCTGCATTTCTTGTGTATGAAACCCCTTGCATGGGACTGGGCATAAAAGCCGTGTATGTGAGAATAAAGTTCAGTTGTACTCCCAGAAACGTGTATAGTCCGTATACTGGGGAGGAGGTGGATTATTCTTTGGCTCTTTTCTCTTGTTCCTGATAGCTTCTTGGTATACCAGCGGATAAGAGTCCCTGCTAGGACTAGAGCTCCGCTACACTGCTCTAACGACATATTTCCTGAACCAGTGACAAAAAATGTGCACTGCGCTTCAGCTTATAAGCATTCAGCTGGACACATCAAAGGAAAACGTTTTTAAAAATATTTTGCCGTTTTAAGGCACTCTCACAGTTAATAGTGGACTCTCCACAAAATAAATATTGCAAACATGCAAAGTTGTCATGGTGTTTAGAGTGACCCATTAATCTGTTTAAAAGTTTACTTTTTAAAAAAAAAAATAAAAACTATTTTAATTTTTGGCTATTCAAATCAAGCCTAGAAAAATCATAAAACATGTCTGCACAAACAGATTTTTCAAAGAAAAATGTTAATGCAAAGCAGAAGAGGAACATACGATGCACACTGACACAGCCTGACACAAAGACATTCCTATATACGCATATCTTCTGTATTAACAACATGCTCAAGCTGCATTTGACTAGAGGGTTAATTGAAGTGGTCTGGTCGAAGTGTCCCTGTTCCCTTAACACCTCAATTTAAAACATATTACATTCCTAACACTTTCCATCTTCCTCCACCATCCCCACCCCGAGACAATCAAAGGGTTAAAAAAAAATGTAAAACGTTACCCGATTCCAGCACCTGATTGTATACCATAACCACTACAGCATGCAAATGGTTTGCTGCAATATCAATTCTGTCTTTCGTTGGATGGATTTTGGTGGCTGTAAGCATCAGCTGACACTCGTTAGTCAGTTTAGTCCAGTTTTAAACCAAATAACTATTGCTAAAGCAAAAGGGAGTCATTGATTTGATGATGTCGCTTTAATGATGTCAAACTATTTGAAAATGGTTTTGCAAATGGTTTGCAAGAGGGGAACAGCTATAGCATTAGGATTGCATGTTTCCGTTCCTAAAGCTTTCGTGTTCCTTTAATTCCCTTCTGCTACCCACTATTTTGTAAACATGACATTTGGGCATGATATGTATTTGAAAAATCCCAGGTAAAGCTGCATGGTGCTTGAATTAAGCCATTGTAATTATTGCAGCATCATTAATTTAGTGTTCTTTTTCTGGCAAAGAATGGTTCAAACACAGATGTAAAGGAAAATGTGTTTCAATAGAACATTGTTTGTTCTGCTATGACTTGACATGCAGGCAGAACACTCCTAAAGCAGTTTGGATTCCGAAACCCACATTAATTCTTAGAAACGTATAAATATTCTACTTTAAGCCCTGCAAAAGAAGGCTAACCAGGGCTGAGAGCCATCACTAAGAGATGCGTATGATCCTGCAATTTATTATAGGGACACTCAAGCACCATAAACACTACAGCCTATAAAAGTTGCATATTCTCAATCACAATTTTCGTCAAACCATTTTAAGCTCTCTGCATGCAAATAGCCTCACCCTACCTACCATTATTACTACCATGTTTGCCATTATTTTTATCGGTTTTAGCCCGTAGCATTCAGCATATTTTACTTTTTTACCGAAGTAGCTTGAGACAGAATAGCAAATCTTTTATATATTCCCATTGTAATCCCCATCTTTCCTATGTTATTAAATACCCTCACTACCCTCACTACTAGATTCTTGTTATCTCTGTAAAATGCTCTCCTCTGCATTAGCTTTCATCAGACCCTTCAAATAATAACATTTACTACCGATGCTTTTATTTCAATTTGAGCTCTCTCTACCAAGTTCTCACTAAAATAGGACCTTCATCTCATCATCTATTTGTTTGTCAAATTTTGTGTTGTCTCAAATGCGTTGTGCCTTTGTCTTTTTACTTGTACCAATTTTACCCATTTACACTGTTGCGAAATGTGTTGGCACTTCCCTCCCACTGCCCTTCCATTTTTGTACATAGGCCCCATAATCTTTTGCTTGGCCCTTTGCAACCAGTAATTGTGGGGTCCACCATATCACTCTCTAGTACAAAAAAAATGGGGAATTTGTTTTTTAAATCCCTTGGCCTTGGCCAACAGAACTGTTCTTCTTAACCAGGGCGTTATTCTTCACAGACAGCCTCCTTATGAGTGCTTGGAGATAAAGGTAGATTCTGATATCCAGAATCCAGAATGCCTCTCTAAAAATATTATTGAAAGACTAGTTTGGAGTTGGAAGCCTGTTACATCCATATATAACCATATCTGGAGGGTTTTCTCCTAATCGTGTTTTGCAAGTCATATAATTAACAGTCCAGGTATTACTCAGTCCTCATAATCCTTGATTTTCTTCAGGAAACATTCATTCAGGTTTTCCACTCTATACGTTTTATGTTTCTTCAAATATGAGACTTGCAGAGAATACCTGGGTTCATTGCTTTTATTGAGAACATTTCATGACTAGGATCAAATCTTTAAAAAAAAGATATTGATATTAACAGCTGACTTTCTGTTCAGTATTATAACTGCCAGGGATGTGGGTAAGAACCAAAGATTTGATAAGAGAGAACCACATATGCATAATGACAAGATCTTGATAAATTTTAATCTAGACTTTTAAAGGAACACTATAGGGTCAGGAATACAAACATGTATTGCTGACCCTATATTGTTTAACCCACCAATAAGTTGGCTTGCCCCCCACTTAGCCCCCTTAAAAGGAATTAAAACTCACCTTATTTCCACTGCAGTGCGGGTCCGCTGGCACTGGCCCTGCCCCCTTGGTGACATCATCAAAATTGCTGATTTTTAGCCAGTACCATGGGTAAAGCATCTAAAATCGGCAATGGGGCAGGGCCAAACACTGTTTTGGCCAACCAGCACCTCCTCATTGAGATGCATTGAATCAATGCATCTCTATGAGGTAAATGTCAACGTCCCCATGCAGAGCGTGGAGACGCTGAATGGCAGTGCTGCCTACTGTGCAGCACTGAGACAGGATGCACCTCCAGTGGCCATCTGAAGAGTGTCCACTTGGAGGTGTCCCTAGGGGCAATGTAAACACTACCTTTTCTCTGAAAAGGCAGCATTTGCATGAAAATGCCTGCATATTATGATTATACTCACCAGAACAACTACATTAACCTGTAGTTATTCTGGTGACTATAGTGTCCCTTTAACCTAATGTCTTCTCTTTTTTTCCATTCTGGTCAAGATATAATGTGTTAAACGTTTTGCCTGATGCCATAAAGTGCAGTAAAGAAATCTACACACTTTAAACATTAAGATGCAGTGTAAGATATATGGGTGTAAGATATATGGAGATTCCATGACCTCGGAAGCTCGTCTCACAATTCCGAAAGGTCCCACCATCAGTAGATGGAGTCTATCAGCTACCCTCACTGTTTATGATTAAGCTGCTGGAAACTACCATTCTTTTCATTTTAAGGAGGAAGAAGTAGACATTTCATCAGAGCAGATTTGTAACTCGTGTAACTCGTGGAATCTGCATACATTTTCAAAGAATTATCATTTAGCAATACATCTCAAAGCGAGTGAAGCAGGAAATAATGTCTGTTTTGCAGTAGAAGGTGTTAATAAAGGGGTTTATACTAGTACAGATTTCTTTTGAAATCTGCATGTCTGTAAAATAAGCCTGCCGGGACATATGGTTACCCTCTAAAGCACTTTAGTAAGCTGAAGGCCTTTTGGAGTGCCACTTTAATTGTTTCACTTTGATGTCAATAAAAATAAATTTTCAAGTAAGAATTTTACTGAGAATGAATGATGGACCACTTCTTTATCTTTGGACTTTTTTTGGTGCGACCCAGGTCCTTGATTCTGTTTTGCTTTAAGATGGACAGTGCCTGTTTTTGTTGCTGGATATTATGTCCTGAATCAAAAGACCAGGTGTAAAAGGTGTATATACACAGCAGTGCAACCATGTTGTGTTTGTAGCCTGATATCAATTGTTGCCAAATTAATTATTTGGATATTAAATAACATGTATATTTGTAATGTATAAGTAAACAGGGACAAAAAAAAAAAAAGACAAAGAAAAAAAAAAGTAAGCCTTTCTGGAAAGTATTGAAGAACCAGACAATTACATTCTTAAAGGATTACGCAAAAATGATACTCAGGCCGTTGTTTTTCTTCTTCTTACTTACGTATTTGTGGTTTATTTTTAGGTTAGTTTTAAGTAAAAGTGGTTTTCAGTGTTGTCTATTACAGGCAGGAAAAGGAAAACAACGGACATCGTATTTGTGGTATAGGTTTCATAGTTTGATGCAGTAAAGGAAGAGTAAAAGGTCACCAGATGCGATCAAATGGTATAGGCTCAGATATGTACGTCAACCTTACATCTGGAGATGAGTATGACGTGACAAGCAAGTTCAAGCAATGACCTTCTGAATCCCCCAAAACTATTTAATTTTAATACAGCAATCCAGATTTTTAGGAATGTATAAAGCAATAGTTATACACTGATCAGCCACAACATTAAAAAAATCTGCCTAATATTGTGTAGGTCCACCTCGTATTGCCAAAATGCTCATGTCCCCATTGAAGGAGCTTTCAGCGATTGACAAAGGTCATCATGGGGACTCTGACCGGTCTGCCGCTACATTACCCCATAAGCAGCAAACGGCAATGCACTGTGTGTAAGAACCCCTTTCTACCATGGCCATTGTAGCGAAACTCTAGTCCTGACAAATACTTTTCTCTGCTGGATCCGTAATAACTGGAATTCAGGAACAAGGCGCTGTGAAGTGAATATCTCTCCTCCCCAGTAACTGGACGACACACAGTTTGGAGAATATATATGATTTTTATTCGGCCACACTCTGCTTTTTATGCAAAGACTGCCAGCATGGGCTCTCCATTCAAAACTACACTTGCCTTCCCTCTCCATGTGCATCAATGTTGCAAACAAATCTTAACGTACACATCAAATTGAAATTTTCAGGGTTATTTACCAAAGTGAGAATTGCCGAGAACCAAGAGTGGATTCATCAGCTAAATTGGAAAAATCATCCAAGTCACCTATGCTTCCATTTCAACTAGTTTGATCCAAAAGTTAAAGATCACTTTGAATTCTGAATTGACTAAGTAACCCTGACTGTGTGTAAAACAGCTCATCTTTTTTAATGCTTATAATTAATTATCTTACACATAAACTGTTTAGTAAGTGGTCGCTTCACTATCCCACTACATCAGATGTAGATTTTCACTTCCAGGAAAAGAAATGGACCAGACAAGAAGTCCAAAAAAGAGTGAAAAAAAAGACAATGCTCCTGACGACGGCGTGCTGACACGCCGAAACGCGCGTCAAGCTGCTTCTTTTTTGTTTTATCACCACACTTGGTAGCACTTCGTTTTAGTATGCACTAGTTTCTTCTCTCTCAGTTTCAGGCAGGGAGATTTGTTCAGGTAGGCACTAGTGGTTAGTCCACGGTGCCGAGTTATTATAGGGAGAGACTTTTAGAGGCTTGTTGGTTCGTGGCTACTGGGGCTTGGCCCCCTCCCACCTCCTTCCCTTTTACCTCTTGCTATACGTCCTAGGGCGCTTTGGTTCCGACATTTGGTTTGTGTTTTAGACACCAAATGTGTCTCTGCTGTCGGACCTAGGTACACTCATTCACCTTTTAGCTGTATATTTATGTTTCTGATTTTTATCCATTTGTTCTTTCGCTATCCTTAGATTCAATAAAAGTATTTCTTTGTTATTATTCTATTTTTGACTTCTTGTTTGGTCCATTTCTTTTCCTATATACTACTGTGGGTTATTCCCCATTTATTGTGAGAGTGACAGTGGGCATTCTTTTGAGCTAATCCACCAGCCCCTTCACGCTAATTTTGGGTACTTCTGTATCAGCTCCTACGTATTTTTTCCTTTCTAGATTTTAAATTCCACCGACCTCCTGTAGAAAACAGGAATTAGTTTAATTACCTGTCAGTCAGGCAGTAGGATAGTTGAAATGTTTCTTGTTACTCAGTCAGCCAGAAAGGTATCACAGCCTGAATTCTGGATGAACAGTTACTACTCTGGGTTCTCTTAACCCCTTAAGGACACATGACATGTGTGACATGTCATGATTCCCTTTTATTCCAGAAGTTTGGTCCTTAAGGGATTAAAGGGGGCCTTTCTGGTCTGCACTTTATTCAAGGAAATGAATTAGGTAGCCAGAGGATGGGGAAAATTCTTGCTCTCTGCAATGACGGCAGATATGTGTGCGTTCTGATGCAAGACACAAATGCTGCGTAAAAACAAATACTACCAGCCAGAAAAATCGTATAAAGGCCATCTTATTTACAGCCCAGGGAGGCCCCCTTAAATGCAGGAAAAAAGTGTTCTTTAAAAAGTAATATTAAAAATAATAAAAAGTAAGGCTGCAGGCAGGATCTGTGCACCATATTATTTCAGTAAGTTTTTTTTCTTCTTTGAGTGGCCCTTTTTAAATGGACACTAATGCATCCATACCACATCATCTGAGTGAAGTGGTCTTGGTACTGTTTTAGATCGCAGGTCATTTTGTCCTGCAAACAAAATCTTTGGCATTTAGTATACAGTATATGGCAATGTTTAGATTGCAGGGCTGAATTTCTAAAAGCCACTAGCAGGTGCTTCTGCAGCAATGACTGAGTTTGCCGATCATTAGAGAAGCATTTCATTGGACGACTGCGACACTTGCAGAGCATGTGCGTCTCGTCCCCAATGCTTCTCTAAAAGAAGCAGTAGATTAAATGAGAAACCAAGGAAGAGACGCTTGCAGGACAACGTCACCAGGGTGGAGTGGGCTGCACCACCAAGTAAGTCTTGACGCTAGAAGAAATGTGTGAAAAGGCTTTTCCCTTTTCTTTATTGTAATTTAGGGGTGCCCTGGATCTAAATACGGATGAAAACACTATAGCGTTAGGAGTACATACTTTATCGAACCTTTAAAATAAAAAAAAACTCTAAAAATGACTATGAACTACTTAGCTTGGAAAATTAAGCTAATGTTGTCTTTCAAGAGGCATTCTCGGGATGGCCTAATTAGTTTTGTCTCTGGATGTTCATAGTTAAAATATTTCCTTCCCGTGCTAATTGCTTCTCGATATCATCTGATCTCCTGTTTATTTCAAACATCACTGTCATTTTAGAGAAAAACAGGAAGACCTTAAGTTTCAATTATTGGTTTTCGTATTAAATTCAAGATTCGATTATTTGTATTGTCTGACTGTGTATCGAGCATTCTAAAGTTTGTTCTTTTTTCCAGAACACGAGTATAGTAACGTCAATGCCAGTATTTGAGATGTTCTGAAATACTTTCCAGGAAAAAACAAAAAATAACAAAAAAATAACAAAACAATCCACACTTAAAACTTTATAAATGAACAAAGAAATAAATACATACACAAAAGAAGCAATTAAACAAAAAATACAAGGGAACAAAACTGTATGAAACTGAATATCTTTAAAGAGGAACTGTCAGTTACATAAAATATACAACATTAAGTAAAACATTGAAAATACCCTATAACTTGTTGTTAACCACTTTTTTTTTTTAAAGAAGATGATCTGTTTAGAACACAATATGATAAAGCAGTTCAGGCAAGCCACATTACAATTGAGGAAGAGGGGGAAAAAATATTAATGTTTTGACTCATGAATTTTTTTTTATTTAATTTTGTCCGAAAATTTCGATTCAGACTAAACAAAATTCTTCAAAAGCTTTTGTTTATTTTCTAAAATCGGGCGCCCACTATTCCCTGGAGGGAATGAATGAAAGTGGCAGTCACAAAGCAACTACGGAGTGATCTGCTAAAATGCTGAATGATTACAATTAACAAATGCCTTTTCCTTAATTTGATCTTTCAGCTGTTTAGCAGATAACTCATAATTTACTATACTTATGCGGGATTGCAATATCAAAGTATACCAAATATGGAAGCTATCTACTAAACAATGCCCTAATTGGGCTCATATAAACATTTTTAAATCGCTAAATGTCCCTTTTCCGTATTTCTTTGCTCCAAAATCAATCTATTATGTTTTATGTATTATTGTGAGTGTGTCCCTATGCGTTGAAACTTGTCCTAGAGTTGAATAAATTATTGTGGGGTTTTTTCCATCCCCCCAAAAAACAATAAGGTGGTCTCTATTTAAGGGTCATTTATACAGAGTCTGTAGACCTGCTGGCAGATTGAGTAATAACTTGGGCTTCTGAGCCAAAAAGTGTTTTAGTAAAGGGGCTGTGGAGAACAGGCAAAGGAGACAATACCTTCAGACGAAGGGATAGGCAGAGGGGACAATATCTGACTCTAGTGGGGAGAGGTCTAGATATTCAGTTGCCCAAAAGGTTGATCTCCAGATGTTGTAGAACTACAACTCCAACAATGCTTTGCACACCTTAAGCATTGCAAAGCTCAATGGAAGCTGTAGTTTTAAAATATATTTAGGAATCTATCTTTTGGGAAGCCGTGGTCTAGACGGTACACTGGGGAAAAAAATCTGTGTCCTAAACAGTCCCTGGGGAAAGTAGAGAAGGGATGAATGATGTGACAGAAGATTTCTGAGGGCCAGTCACCTCTGTTCCCTTCTTGACTTATGGTAAAATATTTTGTGTTATTGACGGCATCCAGTGAGAGAGTTAGAAAAAGGGCACGCAAGCCTGAATGTATGACTGCCAAAACTCTCTCACAATTTTTTATATATTTTTTTTCAAATGATGCAGTTGAAGTTTATTTGCAGCTTGAAGGGACCGTTGTAAGAAAATATACATAGATACAATATCCTGCTGACTTCATCATATGCAGAGCGCTCATAAACAAGCACTGATTAGCACCATCGTTTGCATTTCCTTCAAATAGGCAATCATTCGTAAAGGTTTAAAATGTATACAAAGAAATGAAATGTTAGAGTATGTTTATGCTACCCAGCTGTGAGGGCTACATAATTTAATAAAAACCCTGAACTCCAATTAACCAATTGACTGCTCTTGTAGTGAGTAACGTTAAAGGGACACTATAGTCACCAAAACAACTTTTGCTTATTGAAGCAGTTTTAGTGTATATATCATGCCCCTTCAGTATGACTGCTCAATTCTCTGCCATTTAGGAGTTAAATCACCTTGTTTATGCAGCTCTAGTCACACCTCCCTACATGTGACTTACACAGCCTTCATAAATATTTCCTGTAAAGAGTCATCTAAAGTTTACACTTAATTGCAAATTCTGTTTAATTTAGAATTTCTTATCTCTTGCTCTCTTAATAACTTGCTAGACCCTGCAGGAGCCTTCTATGTGTGATTTAAGTTCAAATTACAGAGCAGGAGATAAAACATTGTTTTAATAAGTTACATCTGATTGGAAATCAAACCATAAATTGGTGCACAAAAACCCCACCCCCTTTCCCTTTCCACGTATATATCTCTATCTATTCCTGTAAACAGGATTATCTTTTCTGTCTAATGAGTCTGTCTGCCTTTCATAATCTCATTTTTGAGAAAATTAGAGTGTAATTTAATCTCGGACCTAATGTGAATATTAAAAAGCCACAATCCTTCTTATTAAATCTACACATACTTGGTTCATAAGATAAATTGATTTCGGGACGAAGATGAGAATAATGCTAGATGTTATTTATTATTCATCTCTGGAGGTTGCTGAAGTGCTTTATATGTGTAGTGTGTAGTATTTTTTTTCATTTTACAAAAAGTGCAAATTTCAATAGAAACTGGCATTTCTATAAATCAGCCTTCAGAGTTATTCGCTAAAGTGAGAATTTAAAGGGAATTTCAAAAACAGAAGATCTGGAAACAAAATTCTCTCAGCTAGGCTTCCAATTCAACTATTTCAGCTATTTTTACATGCCCTACTTGCACTCCTACATTCTCACGCACACAGGCTGACATGCATTCACACACATACACACTGACTCCCCTGCATTCACACAGGCTGACATGCATTCACACACATACACACTGACTCCCCTGCATTCACACAGACTGACATGCATTCACACACATACACACTGACTCCCCTGCATTCACACAGACTGACATGCATTCACACTCATACACACTGACTCTCCTGCATTCACACAGACTGACATGCACACACACACATACATACACATGGACTCTCCTGCATTCACGCAGACTAAAATGCATTCACACACAGAGACTCACATACACCTATGCATTCACACACTGGCATAAATTACGAAGACAATCCTGCATTTTTAAAGTGGCAATCTTGCATCCCTTTAACAAACACACTTGTATTTACCCACACATACTACCCCGTCTTCACACAAACAATGAATTACTTACTGCACTTAAAAACAAATATATATATAGATATATATATATATATATCCAACATTCACACAAACATACACCATACATAATATTATGATACATTATATATATATATTGATTATTGTTGTCTTCATTTCAAAATATATATGCATTTTCATATATATTTATAAAGGCTGCATTCACCTAAAAAAAAAAAAAAAAACATACATCACAAGAATGACTTGGGCAAAACCAATAAGGATTTAGTTACGACATATGATCATACATGCACAACACCATTGTGCCCCAATTCTGGTAGGACCTTCTTTAGAATATAATGCTTGCTCTTACTAGATTAACCCACTGACTTGGGAAAACAAACCAAGGGAGTTGGCCTATATTCCCACTCTATAAATACGGCTCACAAGGGCTTGAATAACTTTACAATGCATACATTATAAGGGACTGGGACATTTGAAATATTGTACAAAACCAGTGCACTCCTTCAAGTCTAAACTCTAAATAATATGCTGTAACAAAATCACCATTTATTTAATTTTTTGCAGGTGTCTTAAAAGCTCTCAAATAATTCTGTGGATGGGGAAGTTGTTGTTGTAGTTTTTGTTACATTTATTTCAGATTTGATGCATTATGTAATAAACTTGGACATGTCGTTGATCTACTTAATCAGGAAATCACAATATATATTAATACATAAAACAGATCTGTCACCAAAAATAAACTTCATCTAATATGTTTATCTATAGCTCGCTGTGTCTGAATCTGTTTTTATTTATTTTCTGAGTGCTCTAGTTTTCATTTAATTCATAAATACAAGTAGGGACTACTTTTCCTCATGGTATAGCAGTCAGGTTGACAAAACTTGACAATGGGCGGAGCTTAAAGCAAGGTTCTGTTTCGGTTGCCAATCAAATTTACCCACAATCCATCAATACAATCAATCCCACAGAAGGTCAAACCACAGACATCATGGACAGAGGAGAACAAAATGGCTGCTCCCAGATATTGAGATCCGGCGCAAGCAAGAAAAAATAAATATAAATAAAGACATTTAACAAGGATGGAAGTATAATCATTAAAATACAGGGGGCATAATGAATGGAAAACCAAAACGGGAAAAAAAAAGAATTACAAGTCCGCTTTAATCAGTAAATTTTTGCCTAATTTCTTCAACAATACTCATAGCTATTGATTATTACACTAAAACTAAGATTAGCGTTTCCCTCATTCATCAAAATTTTGTATATATTCTTAATGGTAATATTTTTTTTGTTGTTACATGCAGTATTGATGTGGGTATAACTCTTATATTGATGATTTTAGGCAACTGCCAAGGACACTTGAGACTAAAAAAAATATTTGTGCACTGTGAGACTGTTGTATATAACTTACTTCCGATGTTGAGATAATCTGTGTATTCAAGTATATAAATTAATATGAATATGTTTATTTTGTTCTGTTTGCAGTCTTTGGAAATATTTACAGTCAATGAAAGATGAAGATTATGTACAACTCAAGTTTAGCAATCTAGCACAAGATTACTGAAGAGTACTTCTAGATGGATCCACTGATGCAGTCCGATTATACTACCTTGTGCCTCATTCATGGTATAGATGCTCCGTGTCCAAACTTTGAAGAAGAAAATGGCATAGTGGCCAAAGCTGTGAGGACCTGCTATCGACATATTGATATAAATATAACACAAACTACTGAAAAACCAATCACTTCTTCGTGGTTCTCTGCAATTTTTTGCTTGACTGGCTTAATCTCTAATCTCTTTGCCTTGTGGGTATTGGTCAGTGCATCGAGGAGGACTCACAGTCGTTCACGATCCTCTTTTCTCATTTTCCTTTGTGGTTTAGTGGTTACGGACCTTATGGGACTTCTGGTCACTGGAACCATTGTAATGTCATATCATATTACACGGTTCAATTGGGAAACGTTTGACAAGGACTGCCATCTCTGTAATTTTTTTGGACTATCCATGGTCTTTTTCGGGCAGTGCCCCCTTCTTCTTGGTGCTTCGATGGCTGCAGAACGCTTCGTTGGTATAAATAAGCCATTTTCACGGTCGGCTAATGTGTCCAAAAAGAGAGCAGGTGGCATCGTCGTTATGGTATGGTGCTTTGCTTTCTTTTTAGCCTTGCTTCCAATTATGGGCCTCGGGAAATATACGCTACAATTTCCAAAATCCTGGTGTTTCCTGACGTTGCTGCAAGATTCAAATAACAAAGCATTTGGCTTGATTTTTTCCTTGACTGGTATACTCTCTGTGTGTCTCTCCTTTGTACTAAACACTATCAGTGTGATAACACTCTGCAGGGTTTATCATGACCGTGAGTCTGTTCAACGGAGAAGGGACAGTGAGGTGGAGATGATGGTCCAGCTGGTTGGGATCATGATAATTGCCAGTGTTTGTTGGCTGCCATTACTGGTAAGTAACTTGAAATGTTTAATATCTTTTACTATATACTTAAACAGCTCCCCACATTTAATGAAATTAAATTGTAAGTCATAAATATTCAGTGGTATATATATTAATTTTGTAATTAATGACGCTTTCATCCTATCACTGGCGGCTGTAACGGGTATGATTTGATATAGTGTAAGGTGGAGCCTTTCTCTGCCATAGTCATTACATCAGCATGGTCTTGGCTGTCGATCCCCAGTGACTCTAATTCAATGTTACATCCTTTAAAAATGACTTAACAATGAATCGAGGGATAGTGCCCAGAGACTCCAAGCACCATAACTACTTCTCTTTAAGCAGGGAGATTGAATAGATTTAACTGTGGGGGTCACTTGTGTTATGCAGACAGTACCTGTGGTGATTCTTTCTGTCAGAATTATTCTATACTCCAGCATTCTAAGTTAAGTTAATAAACCCTTACCGTTCTTACCTGATTTCAGCTCCGATCCTCTGTTTTCTCCCGCAGGGTGGCTGCAAATGCATTAGGCCCTCCCCATAGGAAAGCATTGCTGCAATACTATCCAATGGGAGGTCGCCTACCAATCACAGGAAGTGCCTCTAGTGGCTGTCTAATTGACAGACACTGGAGGCAGTCTTATTCCTACAATGTAATTGTAGATTTGCACACTGACAGCAGTCTGCTCTTTTAAATATCTAGGTATGTTGCTAGACCCCAATCTATCTTTTGGCCTTCACATTGAAAAATTATCTTCCAAACTTTACCCAAAACTAGGTGCCCTGTACAGAAACAAATCCTGCCTAAGCCCTACAGTAAGGAAACAGATAGTGCAACAAATGCGAATGCCGGTCATTGATTATGGGGATGTAGTGTATGCACCCGCACCGCAAACGCACCTTAATAAACTTAATACGTTATTTCGTTCTGCAGCTTTACTAGAATGTAATTACTTCCTAACAAGGAAACCGACGTAGGTAACAGAGCTACAAACACCCCCCGGTAACACTAGACCACATCATAGCTACACAAAGAGACCTAAGCTATCCTCAAACCTGAAGCCACCCACACAAATTGGGCTGGGGACATCTCAACACTCACCTGAGTTACCACCCCCCCCAATCTCCCCAATAGTTGACACACATACGAATAGGCCAACACGTGGGATGCGGCTGATTCCACTCCTCATTATTTCCAGTGATCACAGCAAACAACCTATTGTATTGTTTCTCCATGCCTGTATCGACAACCTTGTCCAAAGTTACAGCGCATAAACGATGTACCCTTACAACCACGAAAAAGAAATAAATAAAGAATGTCAAAAAAAAAAAAAAAGAATGTAATTACTTTACACAGCACTGTAACATGTTAAAATAGCTAAACTGGCTGTTGCTGGAATCCCGACGCACTCTTCGTCTTTCCAGCCTTGTGCATAAGAGCATTTCTGGGAAGCTCCTACCCTACACCTGAGTAGAATGCTCTCCCCGGCTGTTCCCACCTCCTATAACCTCCGATCCAGTACTAGCATGATATTTAGCATATGGCAATACAAAAATAAAGTGACTCGATCCTCCTTTTCCTACAGAGCATCGCAATTATGGAATAACCTCAGGGACACAGTCAAATCTTCATTCAATCTAAAATCTTTTAGGAGATCTATGACAATATACCTCAGCACAGAATGCACCTGTCGTGGTTGAATATATTTATTACCTGCTTTGTATTAAATATATATATGTGTATATATATAGTTTGTATATTTGTAATAATGTATCCTAGAATGTTCTATGTTGCCTATAATGTTCCATTAAATTACCTTGTTTTGCGTTGAAGGTAAAGGGGTTTATCATTTTATTAAATTATTATTTTGTTGTCAAATTAATTGAAAGTCACAAGTTCTCTTTTGCAGTGTCTGAAGAACTGTTAAGCTTGTGAACATGACTGCCAAATATAGTTCTGGGTTTTCTTCAAAAGGAGTGTTCTTTATGATATATTGCCTGACATTAACAGTATAATGCCAGACTCTTATATTTTTACAAATTTTTTAAACATCCCCGTGCAAAATAAATATGCCTGGAAAAACTCAAACATTGAAGATTTGACTGTGTTCCTGAAAAACTCAAACATTGAATATTGTTAAAAAGCAAACATTTATTTATATTCATATAATTACTATCAATTTAACTAAGGTATCTATTTATTTGTTTATGTGCTGGTAACTGTCAGGTTTGCATGCTGGTTTGACGTCAAGACGCTGTTCTTAGAAGAATTGTCATTTTTTCATTTTAATTTCTTCTATGCCAACTCGTCTTCATTTTTATGACTTTGGCATCTAAATGGCCAGTAGTAGCTGAATCATTTTTACAGAAATTGACATTTTCTTTGGGATATCCGACGTTCATTCATGTGACGCTTTGGTTCAGCCAAATATTGCCCATGGGAAAAAATTATAGGAAATATTAGACCAAAAGGCCACAAAAATGGGCCAAATATAACATAATATGAATATGCCTATTTTCTTGCCATTTGGTTCATAGATCAAGTGATAAAAAGTAACCGAAAGAGGGAAAAGGACGAGTAGCAGCAAAATAAAAAAAAATATTTATATTATATTATATATATTGATTTATTTATTTATTATATATATATTTTTCATAATTATTATTTTTTATTATTATTAAATATGTAAAATAGAAATATAGATTTTTTTTTTTTAAATGCTTCTCCTTCTTCCCCTCTTTTGGTTTCTTTTCACTTGATGTGTAAATAAAATCAACATTTAGTGGCTGTCCCTTGGCCATCAATCATCTTTTCCCATAAGTTGTTTTTTTGGCACCATGTGCAGAACTGTTTTGTATTCCTAACACTAAAGTGTTCCTTTAAAGGCCCACTCAACACCCATAAAGCACTTAGCTTGCTGACGTTACAAAGGCACTTTAGAAAAGTGCAGATATCTATGACAAATCGTCACTTTTATAATTACTTAATAAAACACCTTCCTGGCTGTCAATCAATGTCTTCCTGCTTCCATTAAGCTCCACAATGTTTAGGTGCCACTATGGGTGCTTCCGTCTAAATATCAGAGATATTACTGCCCAGCTCATGGGTCTTCCTCTCACCTTACTCTCCTGCAATAAAGTGCCAATGGCCAGATCAGGGAGATATTTCATCTCCCCACCGGCTTGTGAAAGGAAAACCAAGACTGGCGTTTCGATAGACCCAGCTCTGCGACTGCAAGGATCTTCTCCTCTGTCTGCATCGGCCCATGGCCAATGCGTCCCACCGGGCAATTGTCTGGTTTGCCCAATGGCCAGTCCTGGACTGGTTAGGAGGAGTTTGCTGGGTAACAGAACTTTGCTGCACATCCCTCTATTAGTTAAGTAATGTAATAGAATGCCATTTAATAACTTGCTATGCAGCATGTGCTGTTTCATACTATGCTTTCACTGAGATCCTGGAGAGCATATGCAGCAAGATGTTCATGGGTAGAGTGGAGGGGACATCACACAGAAAGTCAGGGGTATATCGGGACTATTCCTCACCTTCCTGTTAGTGTAGGGTTTTATGGTATTCAGCAATTCCCCTCGTTCGTAGCTTGAAATATCAATTAAATGGTTAAAATTAATCATCAGCACACAATGTTCATATGAGAGAGGATTGAAAACATTGTTCCCACCAAATCATACCTCCCTGGAAACATGGGAAATGTGGGACTCATGGAGATCGCTTAGTAAACACTAAAGAATGTATCTAGCTAAAAAATAGTGAATGCACCTACTGCACAAATGTGACTGTGCTCGCCGACTAAGTGACAGACTACAGACCGAATTATAAAAAGATGCATATTCATTAACCTTTCACATGTCTGTTTCATGCCCCTCAATGCTGTTGGTAATCGTCACAGATGCATTTTCGAGTTTTGCCTCAAAAGGAGGAAACACATCTTCACTCCAAAAATAGCTTGTTGATCCAGCAAGAGATGAAATCTGCTGTAATGTCAATATTGCCATTTCTGGATATTCTGAACAACATCTAAATTAGTTCTTTAAAAGATGACTCCAAACACCATAACCACTACAGCTCACTGTGCTAAAAACTGCACTGAGCTAAAAAAACACGTGGTGCAACAAGGTGCGCCTTGGCTGAGAGCGCTCGACAAACACTCAGAGCCAATGAGCTGAACCTAGAAGGTTCACAAAGGTTTGACTACCTACCCTGGGTGGTTGCCGGGGGCACTCCTGACCCTATAATCACTATAGTGGGCTATAGTTGTTATGGTCATGGAGTGTTTCTTAAAACATGTCCTAATGTTGTTGATAAAACAGTCTGTATAGACAGTGAATCCCATCTCTGCGTTGGCCTTACTATATAGAAACGCTGCAACTGCTTACTGAAGGATCCAATTCTTTTTTTTATTTGTACCTATAGGTTACAAGCACAATTTTTTTATTCAGGCCTTGTAGTTATCCTAAATCCTTTCTGATTGCTTTTTTTTTTTTTTATTTATTAATTATCATATTCCTTTTTTTCCCAGTATTAATTTAGTAGGATGCCCTTGCTCTTTTTTTTAAATATCAACGTTCCAAACTTCCCATCATTGGGAGGTGTACAATCGGGAAGGGGACAGTGGGCCCTGAGGCTGGTGTCTCCAGTGACCAGACTTGCATCACCGGTGATGTCTATAATGGGCGGTTCCATTTGGAAAAAGGGTGGGACCGCCCACTGACGGACGTGTCAGTCTGGCGTCAAATACTCCAGGCTGACTGACAACCTGTCTGGTCTGACAAGACGATGCAGGGAGAGCTTCTGTCCACTGCACTGCATTAACATTTATAGTGATGCACTTGCGCTGTTCTGCCCGGGGGACAGTTCCCTGGTGGGCACCAGAGAACTAAAGTGGAAAAGTGGGACATCACACTGAAATCAGAGTTATCTGCTTACTACTCTTTTTCACAAGTGCTATTTATTTAACTTAAATAACATTACATGTATTGATCTCATTTCTATTGGTTTTGCCTTATGTGTGTGGTTGTAAAATTTCATGTTTTCTTTTTTTTTTTACCTAGATTTTCATAGTACATACAGTTCTGCAACAGCCCGTTGAAGGATTGAAGGATGGAGAAATCTCAAGGGAAACAGAGAAATTTCTTCTAATTTATATCCGATTAGTCACATGGAATCAAATCCTGGATCCGTGGGTTTATATCCTCTTTCGGAGAGCAGTGTTAAAAAGAGTTTACCCTAGTCTGACCACTCGGCCATCAATTGTGTCCTTGTATCCCACTCTCACTGCCTCCTTTCGACGAAAATTCACTCAAGAATCCGTGATTAGCTAAAAAAAATTCTGTGGTTACTTGGGAGAAAAACTGACTAACAGTCTGGAAAGAAATTACCTATATGCATGTGCAATGCTTTTTGGCCGTCGTTATTATTAGTAAAATTATTTAATAGACTATTCAAAGATATTCAATTTCCAATTGCTTTAAAAAAAATACAGTTATTGGAACTTACCGATATTTGACAAATGTAAAGGTATTGGAATTTATAGATACTTGACAATATCTAGGAACTGTTTATTGGAGTCATCATGGAGTCATTATGGCGGGGATGTCGAGAGCCCTTATGACTTTGCTTTTGGTTATATTGACCTTAAATATGAAATTTGTTTTTAATGTTCTTTTAAATTATCAACAATTCACACAATGATAACTCTGACAAGTACATTTTCCTCTCCCCCTCCACACCCCATTAATACACCCAACTGATATTTCACCTTCCACAGTTTCATAGTTGTTATATACTGTAGAACAGGGCTACCCAACGTGCGGCCCCCCAGATGTTGCTGTACTACTACTCCCATGATTCCCTGGCTATCTGCCTTATTGAAGGAATCATGGGAGTTGTAGTTCAGCCACATCTAGGGGGCTGCAAGATGGACAGCCCTGTTTTAGAATATAGTTTTTAGCAATCCCTCATAAAGCTTTGTTGGTATTAGTGCATTATTTTCTTCAAATGGTTCAGAATCCTGTGCCCTCCACGTGACACCAAGCTTTTTTAGATCTGGCTTTGGTTAGGGGGTACTTAGGGTTCCTAAATGCCTAAGTACCTAAGAGGGAGGGATAGAAACTACAATACACAACACACCCACTGCTTCCAAGGGTTTGAGGGCACTTGGCTGAACCCTCCATCACAGGTTACACTGATGTACACTGTTAGTAATCTTTTGCATTTTAAGCCCCACTGTAATAGCACCGTGTTCTAATGAATGAATCTACTTTATATTATTTTATAGCATCTCTATATCAGTACCCAACAGTTTAATATCAGCTGTTATAGTACTGTTACAATTATTCCTTTGTCCTCTAAAAAATGTTTGACCATTTTCTGAACATTAGTTAAACTACTTTCAAGACTTTTTGAAATCCCCTTGCTTTCTTTAGGAGTCCAGATACTAGCAAAAAGGACACAAAAGAAAGCAAAGTAGAACCAAAGGCACCATAGTGGAGACAATAATTATTTAAACAAACCCTCCTAACACCATAACCACTACAGTGTGTTGAAGTGTTTTTTGCTCTGTGTCATTGAAGAGTCTTGGTGTTCTCTCGTTGTAAGTAGTCTAAGCATTTGGTAATAGTTTGAATTATTATCTGGAGTCTCCTAGGGCCAGTCCCGGTCACTGCCGAAAGCTCTCTGCAATCAGCTGACGCTGTCAGTCAATGAGCTGGCCAAGCACTGCAGGGTTTAACTCAGGAGAGTTAACAGAAGCTCTTGGATCTCCATATTGGAAGAAGAGAGGCAGGGACCGGCACCAGGTACACCTCAGGTAAAAAGTCAAACCACTTGAATACTTACATTGGGGGAGCTCGAGTGCACTCCTGGTACCATAACCACTATAGTGCACTGTTGTTGTTGCTGTCGTGGTGCTTGGAATGTTATTTTAAGGGATCAAAAAAAGGAATGGGATAGTTTTTTTTTCTTTCTAAAGCCTAACATTCTATGTGTGCCACAATATTTAGTTCTCTAAATATATATTTTTTTTGGATTGGACGCTATCAATATTTAGTTCTCTAAATATATATTTTTTTTGATTGGACGCTATGAAGTTGACATTGTAAATCATTATTATTAATCTCCCAACGGAATACAAAACAGGTCCAGAATCCTCTTTGCTCATACCTGTACTCTATAAAAACATTTCGTAATGAATTATGTCTGTGTTAGATATGCTAACATAATGATAACCATTTGACATTCTATAAGCATGTTTTTGCAGTAAGTGAATCGGTCGTGTTTGAAGTAACAACATTTTTCCATACAGTGTAAATGTTATGTTTTATCCAAAGTTTTTTTGTCTGTTTGTTTGTTTTTGGAAGAGCATTGGTAGTAGTGCGTACTGATGCTGAGAGAATATACGGGTTATGTCGGTTAGGTTTAGAAATGTTGACTATAAAGTAATGGGTGTGAATTTTATACCTTTGTCTTCAGTTTTCTAACATGTTAACCAAATGAAAGTATTACTATTAGCTTTTTAATTCAATGTCAGCAACAGGAATGTATCAAAAAATGTTCAATTTGATGGACTTTGGTCTCAATATAAATGACAATGTAACATACTATCTCTCTTCATTTATATGACTTAATCATCTTAACAGTAAGGTGTGAATGAATTATATCTATTCTTTCTGTCAATCAAAATAAAATGGTATTATATTCCATTCTTATTATAACATGTCTTATTTATTTTCTTACATATGACTGCTTTCTAAAAACGTTACATGGAAAGAATACTATGTTAAGGACAAAATATCTAACAGTCATCTGTTTTAATTATTTCAAATTTTTATCTTTTTGGTAGACAGCCACCGAGGGCAGACTCAGAGCTACAATGTTAACATTGCAGGTTCTCTGGAACTGCAATGTTTTACATTGCAGCACTAGGTGCAAAAGGGACACAGCACCCAGACCACCTCAATGAGCTGAAGTGGTCTGGGTGCCTGCTGGGTCCCTTTAAATAGACAAACATACAAAGCAGGCCTGTGATGTCAAAATTGTCTCATTTTGCTATTTGTCTAGAAACGATGTGCTTGATTTGCTATCAGATGTAATAGCCAGTTACATACAATTATAATTATTTATACAGCGGCAATATGGCGCAGCTCTGTACAATAGGTAAACAAGACAAATATTTAATTCTAACAAAACACATATGACATACAGGAACAGTAGCTGAAGAAGGTCCTGCCAAAACGAACTTAGAATCTATAACAGCAAATAAAGCCACCGTGACCACTTTTGCTCACTAAAGTGGTTATGGTGCTAAGAGGCCATCCCTCATATTTCTATTTTCTATTGAAGCCAAGTGTTTGTCACCTGTGTCCTGTGAATTTGGTGGTAAGGTTGTATATATCTTTATGGATCTTGGGTTTCCCAATGGATAGGTGGCCTTGTTTCTTGGATCAGAACCCGTGCTTTAGTTTAAAACACAAACTGCGTTTAAAACAGCGTCCATTGCTAAGAATTGCAGTATGAAGTTTGAAACACAATGCCTGTCTGTGCTCATTTGCATGTCACGCTGGGAACTCTGGGATAGTTGTGGAAACAAGAAGTACTTCTCATAGTTCAACTGGAGATATGCAGGTGATGCACAACAGTATAGTTTTCCATTTGCATTCTAGGTGGGGGGTTATTATGCTTGGTCTCACCACTATATATACCAAGCTTAAAAGTTACTCACCACTTAAAGCCTTGAAGCGTGAATGACACACACTATGTATAGATATATATTTATGGGGGAGTGGTAAACGATACATGTATCAATACAAGTAAAGACTATTACCACAACTTAATCAATCATTTTTCAGCGTAGATTAGTAGGTTGGGGATCATAGATTGATGAGAAGACAGGATTGTTAAACAGATTCGGGTTGATAAATTGGGTGATATACATGTAAAATCTTTATAGATAGTATTTTAGTAGATAACTTGACATTGACATTCAATGATATGGGCAGGTAACAGATACTAAGCATCAGGCCTTTCCCTTCCTTAGGGAGGATGTTAATGTATATGGTTAGTGGGTGAAAAGTGGGGCTGTTTGTTTAGGACAGAAGTGAAGGTTGCCAGTAAATGGGAGTAAATTATATTACTAAATAATATGTGAGGGCCAGAGGGAGGTTGTAGAGCCAGAGATAAATCTTTGACTGAAAGCAAATTATATTTTGTAGTGGAAGGTGTAGTGGAATTTGTAGTGGATGTTAGCCAAGATATGTTAAGATATATTGACAATAGTGATGTACCGAACGGTCGGCTGGCGAATAGTTCCTGGCGAACATAACGTGTTCGCGTTCGCCACGGCGGGCGAACACATGCGCGGTTCGATCCGCCCCCTATTCGTCATCATTGAGTAAACTTTGACCCTGTACCTCACAGTCAGCAGACACATTCCAGCCAATCAGCAGTACACCCTCCCTAGCAGACCCTCCCACCTCCTGGACAGCATCAATTTTCGATTCATTTGGAAGCTGCATACATTTTTTTTTTTTTTTTTAATTCTTTATTTTTGTAGTGCATGGAGGTATAACAAATGAGCATGTGGTACCCCAACGGCATTCCTTATGCTTTTCAAGTAACAATTGTAACAATAGGGTATATGTTAATACCCTAGTCTGCGCGGAGTCCTCCATGGGTGAAGATGGATTACATTTTTTTTTGCGCTCAGGTTTTTTATTTTATTTTTAAGTTCGACGGGTATGATGGCTTTTTATTTGGCCTTTTTTGGGGCTGAAAAATGAAGATTTTAGAAAAAAGAAGACGTTGAATAGTAAGTTGAATTTTACTTTACAGGGTAGTCATTTTATTCCCCCCTCACTATTTTTTAGGGTGAGGGGGTTAGGTAGGGGCTTTTTTATTTGGGTGTGTGACTAGGGGATTGGGGACCCCTAGTCACCTTTGATGGGGGAGGGGGGGGATTTTCATTTAGGGCCCCCACCCGCCGCTTAGGGGTGGGGGCCGGGGGGGACAGTAGGTCCCCCCCTTATTGTTGTTTAGGGCCCCCACCCGCAGCTCATGGGTGGGGGCCGGGGGGAAGGACAGTAGGTCCCCCCCTCTTATTGCAACTTAGGACCCCCACCCGCCGCTCAGGGGTGGGGGCGGGAGGGAGGACAGTAGGTCCCCCCCCCCATTATTCTTTTATAGGGGCCCTACTCGCAGCTCAGGAGCCATGTAACTCTGTATATAGAGGGAGCCATGTTTACACTGTATATAGAGGGAGCCATGTTACTCTGTATATAGAGGGAGCCATGTTTACACGGTATATAGAGGGAAGCCATGTTACTCTGTATATAGAGAGGAGCCATGTTTACACTGTATATAGAGGGAGCCATGTTACTCTGTATATAGAGGGAGCCATGTTACACTGTATATAGAGGGGAGCCATGTTACTCTGTATATAGAGGGAGCCATGTTATTCTGTATATAGAGGGAGCCATGTTTACACGGTATATAGAGGGAAACCATGTTACTCTGTATATAGAGGGAGCCATGTTATTCTGTATATAGAGGGAGCCATGTTTACACGGTATATAGAGGGAAGCCATGTTACTCTGTATATAGAGAGGAGCCATGTTTACACTGTATATAGAGGGAGCCATGTTATTCTGTATATAGAGGGAGCCATGTTACTCTGTATATATAGGGAGCCATGTTATTCTGTATATAGAGGGAGCCATGTTTACACGGTATATAGAGGGAAGCCATGTTACTCTGTATATAGAGAGGAGCCATGTTTACACTGTATATAGAGGGAGCCATGTTACTCTGTATATAGAGAGGAGCCATGTTTACACTGTATATAGATGGGAGCCATGTTACTCTGTATATAGAGGGGAGCCATGTTACACTGTATATAGAGGGAGCCATGTTACTCTGTATATAGAGGGAGCCATGTTTACTCTGTATATAGAGGGAGCCATGTTACTATCTGAGGTGGTTAACTATGTTTGGCCCTGGCATGTTTGTTAGTCTGGCCTGCATGGTTGTCTGGCATGAATAAAAGTAGCATGTTTCAACTATATTAGTAGTTAGACTAGTTTGCACTAAAACATGTGCAAATGGGGAGTTTGCGGTTGTGCAAATGGACTGTTGGCGGTTGTTTGCGGTGCGTTAAACGGAGAGTTTGGTCTGTCACTGTGAAGCGGGCGTAACCCTTACACTACCTGATCGATACAACATCATATCTGATGTTTTAAAGCACGTTATTCCAAACAATTTAGGAATGTTAGGTGATTTATGCCCTTTATGGATTAAAACCAGACTCTGCATCAACTATGTAATTTTCCATGGGAGTTTTGCCATGGATACCCCTCCGGCATGCCACAGTCCAGGTGTTAGTCCCCTTGAAACAACTTTTCCATCACTATTGTGGCCAGAAACTTAGGACCCCCACCCGCCGCTCAGGGGTGGGGGCGGGAGGGAGGACAGTAGGTCCCCCCCCCATTATTCTTTTATAGGGGCCCTACTCGCAGCTCAGGAGCCATGTAACTCTGTATATAGAGGGAGCCATGTTTACACTGTATATAGAGGGAGCCATGTTACTCTGTATATAGAGGGAGCCATGTTTACACGGTATATAGAGGGAAGCCATGTTACTCTGTATATAGAGAGGAGCCATGTGTACACTGTATATAGAGGGAGCCATGTTACTCTGTATATAGAGAGGAGCCATGTTTACACTGTATATAGAGGGAGCCATGTTACTCTGTATATAGAGGGAGCCATGTTACACTGTATATAGAGGGGAGCCATGTTACTCTGTATATAGAGGGAGCCATGTTATTCTGTATATAGAGGGAGCCATGTTTACACAGTATATAGAGGGAAGCCATGTTACTCTGTATATAGAGGGAGCCATGTTATTCTGTATATAGAGGGAGCCATGTTTACACGGTATATAGAGGGAAGCCATGTTACTCTGTATATAGAGAGGAGCCATGTTTACACTGTATATAGAGGGAGTCATGTTATTCTGTATATAGAGGGAGCCATGTTACTCTGTATATATAGGGAGCCATGTTATTCTGTATATAGAGGGAGCCATGTTTACACGGTATATAGAGGGAAGCCATGTTACTCTGTATATAGAGAGGAGCCATGTTTACACTGTATATAGAGGGAGCCATGTTACTCTGTATATAGAGAGGAGCCATGTTTACACTGTATATAGATGGGAGCCATGTTACTCTGTATATAGAGGGGAGCCATGTTACACTGTATATAGAGGGAGCCATGTTACACTGTATATAGAGGGAGCCATGTTACTCTGTATATAGAGGGAGCCATGTTTACTCTGTATATAGAGGGAGCCATGTTACTATCTGAGGTGGTTAACTATGTTTGGCCCTGGCATGTTTGTTAGTCTGGCCTGCATGGTTGTCTGGCATGAATAAAAGTAGCATGTTTCAACTATATTAGTAGTTAGACTAGTTTGCACTAAAACATGTGCAAATGGGGAGTTTGCGGTTGTGCAAATGGACTGTTGGCGGTTATTTGCGGTGCGTTAAACGGAGAGTTTGGTCTGTCACTGTGAAGCGGGCGTAACCCTTACACTACCTGATCGATACAACATCATATCTGATGTTTTAAAGCACGTTATTCCAAACAATTTAGGAATGTTAGGTGATTTATGCCCTTTATGGATTAAAACCAGACTCTGCATCAACTATGTAATTTTCCATGGGAGTTTTGCCATGGATCCCCCTCCGGCATGCCACAGTCCAGGTGTTAGTCCCCTTGAAACAACTTTTCCATCACTATTGTGGCCAGAAAGAGTCCCTGTGGGTTTTAAAAATCGCCTGCCCGTTGAAGTCTATGGCGGTTCGCCCGGTTCGCCCGTTCGCGAACATTTGCGGAAGTTCGCGTTCGCCATTCGCGAACCAAAAATGTTATGTTCGTGACATCACTAATTGACAATGGCGGAACGAGTACCAGTCGGTTAGGTGGCATATACTACTACTATATATGATACAATCTGAGAGGTCAGCAGAGTGGTGGAACTACCTCCGGTGCAGCCGGAACGACTTTATACAATACTTTATATCGTTCCTGCGTTCTACTCTGTATCACACGTCAATATTGATTGTAAGAAGACATCCAAATATCATTAGGCAGGGATTGTTTGGCCAAGGCCCAATGCCGAAGAGCTGGTGTAACGCTCTATCCAATGTAAGTGGCTCTCCACACTTATTATTGTCACCAGTGGATCCTCTCTGTTTTTGTTTGACATGTATACCCATCTGAAGAGCAACTACCTTCCCGCAGTAAACAATGTAAAATATATGCCAAGTTTGTTTCCATTCTATTATTTATTTAGTTTGTTCCTTTAAATGTGCTTGAAGCCATAACTGAGTTTAGTGAAGTACAGTCTTCCAGACATAATTTTAAAGTTGAGACCGGGTCGCCAATCTGTAAATAATAGCGACCAAAGAAGGAGAGTTTGCTGTAATGTATTGCCGGTTGTATGGGTAGCTAATATAGCATTTTCTAATACACTGCTTAGTACTTATAGGGTCACTAACTACAGTCTGAATTGTAAAATATTATAAACCACATGGCATCATTAACCCCTTAAGGACCAGACTTATGGAATAAAAGTGAATCATGACATATTTAATTCCCCTACTTTAACCCTTTGTGTCACTATACCCCACTCCCTCTAGCATGTAAGCTCATCGAGCAGGGCCATCAACCCCTTCTGTTCCTGTACGTCCAGTGGTCTGATCTCAATTATGTGTCTGTTAGTCCACCCATTGTACAGCGCTACGGAATTTGTTGGCGCTATATAAATAATAAAATTATAATAATAATAATGACATGTCACACATGTCATGTGTCCTTAAGGGGTTAAAGCTAAAATAGTCACGCTAAATGAAATAATTTCTCCAGATCAAGCTATTTAGGCCATTATATTTCCATTGGAATTGCAATTCCCTACAAATCAGGCATTAGTTAAAAAAATACACCATGATTTAAATGCATAAAGAATACTTTTTTTTTTTTTACTTTTCATTCCAGTGTCCTTTCAAATTAATGTCACATCATTATTATCATCTACGATTTCACGCAAAGCCGTTTCATGTTAAAATGTTTTCAACATCTAGCCTTATAAGAGCAGAATAAAGATAAAATATGGCTTTCGGTGAAACATAAATAGAAATCTTATCTTTTTTTAAGTTTGTGTTATTATAAGGGATGTGAGTCAGGAAATATGAATTCTACCACATGACAGGAGGCTTCATATTTTGCTATCTTTCGTTATTGCCACTCCATGGCAGCAAAGAAAAATTAATGATAAAATACAACCCATCAGATAAACAGACTCAGGTTATCTAAAACCTTAGCATTAACTTGCTGTAGAGTGTTTTTACCTTACCCCCACTGAGGTCACTGATTTATTGGGACCTCACACACCCCAGTGATCAGAGACAGTATATCGATATATTTTTTATTCGCCCCTTACTGTTTAATTTATTAAGCGTCTCTCTCATTCTAGCCACAAATCAGTTATTTTCTCGTTTCATACGCCTTCTGTGTCCTTCATACATCACAGAGGTAAGTAGGATGATACAAAAGGATACCTTGCACACATGAGTACGTATGTTTAGGAGATTTGGTGAGGTCAGTGGAATACAGCATAAGTGTTTACTTGTTACATGGGCTCCAATGCCGAATGGGCCGACAGGGGGCATAGGTCCTATCTTTCACCCATGTGTTCCATGTTCCATCCATGACCTATTCACATTCTCTCACCTCTGAAGCTTTCTAGATAACCCCAACATTCAGCTCATGGGCACATCTAAAAAAAAAATACATTTAAGTAGCTGTACCCGGGATGGGTAGGGGAATGTGTTGGGGGAGAGTTCTACAAGGGGAGAGAGAGAGGCAAGCTAGGGTGAGAAGAAAGAAGAGGGAAAAAAAAGGGGGAGGGGCAGGGAGTTAGTCTCCCACCCCGCCTGCCGAGATAAAAGCCAACCATGGGGGCGCGTGTCATCTTGACAAAGTTTGCAGCTGCCATTTTGGTGGAAATTGCTCTTCTCTCTCGATCTCAGCAGCCATTTTGGTGCCTACACCGCGCTAATTCTCTACTGAATTGCGCAGCATGATACTATTTTGATATAATAATATTCAGTGCTATTCACTTTCGGCTGTTAGTATTCCCCCCCCCCCCCCCCCCCCCACCACCACCTTCCCTTTTCTTCCCATTTCTACAGCACCTATCTGCTGCTTCACACGTGTAAATTAATTAGAAATTGTAAGGAACACCTTTACTGTATTTCACAACTCCTTTTATAGCTTGTTATGGTTACCAATATCACTACAGTTTTTTTTAGGGGCAATCCCCCTTATTAAAATAAATAAGCTTCCTACGGCATTGTCATGCCTTGCACGTTACCACCTACCACTGGTAACCACATATATATATATACATTGGTTACTGGGGTGAGCCCCCTACATATTCTACTTTCCTTATAATTGGGGTGAGCCCGCTTTTATCAGATTAGAGCCCGCTATACTGCATATAGACTGCATGCATCCTGGTGTCTACTTGCACACCCCACTGGTGCCTGTTCGTGCACCCCCAATAGTGTTGCAACATACACACAAACAAACAGCTGTTATCAGTAGTGTACTGTATCAGACACATACTTTGTTCTGTGGTAGTGAGTTACTGCTACTACCGAGAAACACGTTGTTGAGCCATAATGGAGGATGCCTCCCCCCTCACACACGACTTTCAGACCAAGATTAATATGGCTATTTCCGCATCAGTAGAGAAGATTTTGGCTAAAGCATTGCAACAAGCTAAACGTCTATAGGGTCACAATTTGACTATTTAGCTTACATTTTTTTTTACAAATTCTAGCAGTGCTTTTAAGGTTTATGGAATTTAACGTTTAGTGTTTCCATATATCTGCTGTGCCACATTTCTCAGATATCGATAACTGCAAACACCATGTTTATAGACGGGCTTGCAAAAATAAAATTACATATTGAATAAATCTTTTTTTCCCCCATAAAGTATGTCATGAGACATTTCAGTTGTTAACTTGTATTTCTCTCTTTAGAAGTACATTGGGTAGATATCACGAGGTAAGGAGATTTGAAAGAAGCATTTAAATACACAAAATAATAAATACAGGTGAAAAAATAAAAATGTTCTGTTCTTTCTGTTTCCAATTCACCTTCTGACTGCTTACTTTTCCAAGATCGATGGAGATTATTCCATGAATCTCTGTTGTGTGCCCCTTTGACTTCCTGTCTGTGGCGTTATGATGCGAAGCAAATTTAAATGATGTCATATTTCACAACTACACCAAGTTAGGCCATAAAAGGAATACAGATAATCTGGCCTAGATTTTGGAATCCCAGAAATTCTCATTTTAGTAAAAAAACAACTGTTAAGACAGGGTCTAGTGCCCTCCTTGCGGATACTCATGACAGCGAGACTTAACATTTTTAATTAATTTTAAACGACAATTTTTCAAACATAATATTTTATGAGTTGAACTTGGATTAAGCAAGAACGTTTCAAGTTCTTAAACTTGTTCTAAGTCTATTGTTTTGGGATATTTGGGTTGTCAATTAGCCAGATTTTCTGCATATTCAAAGGAAATTCACGCATTTTTTTCCATGAAATAATTATCATATACTTAAACAAATATGAACTTTTCCTAAACTGTATTCAAATATTTTTCCAGCGACAGAAAATTTAATTTTATGTTATTTTTTTGATAATTATATCAGTGCTCTTTCTTGAGGTCACGAGATAAAAGTACCATAACCAGTAGCGTATTGTCCATTGATGATTAAGATAAGACATGTGTTTTGAAGATAAAGAAGTCTTAGGTGTATGTTCGTAATTTTTGAGCTAATGTTCGGCCTGACGAATGGCTTCCCAAACTTCCAATACAAATTCTGGAGGGAAGGCGAATTCACCCAAAACATTGTCCAGGCCTTTGCTAAACTCCTCTGGGTTTTGTTTCTCCTTGGCGGTTTCAACCAGAGATGCGGCTGTGAATAAGAGCAGAAGAACATTAATAACATCTTACAACCATAATGTGTGTATTGTTTGTTCATTGTAATAAAATGGGAATGCAATCTCTATACCAGTTTAATCTCTATAAGTGTTGAGAAAAAGCTGTTGAAAGACAATTTGTATAGTTATACCAAAACCACCTTAGGATGTGGGAAATTAACCAAATTTACATTTTTTAAAAACCAAATAATTTCACATAAGGCAAGTTGGGTAACATATTTAGATAACTGGTGAGTTAGGATCAGACCCTCGGTAGATGGCATATGACTGCACCCTTGCCACCTCTCCTAACACATACATTGATAGCAAAATTAAAGATTCCATGCAATATAAAATCGTACTTTTTACTGAACACTCAGGGGCACGATTGATATTTTATGTGTATATTTTTGTTTACTTTCTGTACTTTGTGCTGTTGCCTAATATTTTCTTTTATTATTGGTATTCATAAAAGAAGGCCATTTGACTGTTAACTTGTCTCTTCTGAGTTTTTCGAGATATTCTCTATGAAAATCGTCTTCGAGAGTGAACGTTCCAAAATGGATTCAATCAATGCAATGACTAATGTAAGTGTTGGTCACTCTATGATTAGAAAACAATGAACATTTATAAAGTTCATGGGACTATACTTGGGAAGACACCATTGCTTTCTCAAAGGATATCTAAAAAAAACAAAAATTGTAATAAGGTCAGAGGGAGAAGGCATCACCTAGACCACCATTATTATCACTACCGTTCAGGTCAAGGAGCGAAGG
This sequence comes from Pelobates fuscus, assembly GCF_036172605.1. Lineage (NCBI taxonomy): Eukaryota > Metazoa > Chordata > Amphibia > Anura > Pelobatidae > Pelobates > Pelobates fuscus. The sequence continues at coordinate 353,560,139 of NC_086321.1, forward strand.
AATGAGTATGATTCATTTTCCACGACTCCATTCCCCTTAACTGGTAGAGGGATCATCTTTGAAGCCTTAGTTAGTTGTTAAGTTAAGGATGTTTTCAATGGAGGTCTGAAAGAGCCACTTGGTTCTCTCAGGGTTTTGGCAGAAATTTCATAAGGCCCACATGTATATAGAAAGAGCAAAATATACACTCTTCTTGGTAGAAGGATAATCCTTGAGCTCCCAGTAAGTTTTAAAGTTATGGGTGTTTTTTTATATCTCATCTGTCCTACCATGGGATGAGTGAAAGAGCCATTCTGACAGGAGTTTAAGCATGCATGGGATAGGCATAAGGCTATCCTAGACTTAAGATAAGGCCAGGGACTAATGAAAGTATTTAGAAAATTGGTCAGACTAGATGGGCCGAACGGTTCTTATCTGCCGTCACATTCTATATTTCTATCAGGGTTAGGACTGAAATTTCACTAGGCCCACTTGTAAATAGAAAGAGAGAAATATAGGAACAGAGAGAGAGAAAATGTGTCTATTATATGTATCTATTATATGAAAAAATGAAAAAGATATGTTTTATATATATATATATATATATATATGCAAATGTTTTACTTATTATTTTCAATAGATAAAAATGCAAGTGTTATTGCCACAAAAGGTGACTATATTTTGTGCTTTTCCAAGCTATGATTCGTACAATGTTTTGGTCCTGATATTGCACTGAGATTTATAAAAAGCACGCCTCAAATGTTCAGACAGATTTAGATAAACAACATTATCAGGCTTATCTAACATTGTTTATTGAGGTTATCTTTATTTTAAGGATTTAGATTACAACCTAATACCATTTGAGGTGTAAACTGTACCCATTCTAAATGATTCACAAGCTTTCCCTTTCATTGTATATAAAAGTGTTTCTTGTTTGGACTTTATGGTAAGTGTAGATTAAACGTCAGTAATTGATAGTTTTAACCTAAAACAACGTGACATTGTATACATTTGTGGAGAGCTGCTGATTGGATTTATTTTGGACCAGATTCAGAAAACCACTTCGTAGTTCTTTCAATTATCTTGTTTTTACTGGAATGTGGGATAATGTGTGCGATTAGTGCCAATGAAAATAGATTTGATGCATCCTGTTATAATGAACACAAGGAAGAATCTTGATCTTTGTAATGTTGTTGCACAACCACCGTTTTCTGTTTAGTCACATAGATGCTAACATTCTGCACATAACGGATGAATGCGATCTGTTTATTGAATTAAGATGTCGCTATAAAAAAATAAATAAAAAAAATATGATTACGTTAATAGTGTTTAAATGACTAATTGTGTGCCGTGCTGACACTCTGGTTTTGTTTAACCTTAACAAAAGAATATCATGTTAATGCTTGTTTGTAGGGTCTCCATAAATCCACAGACATGGTTACTCTCTAAAGTGAGAAGTTTTGAGAATTCAAAGTGAATTTTTAAAATTAAAGGGATACTATGGGCATCAAAACAACTTTAGCTACTGAAGTAGTTTTAGTGAATAGATCATGCCACTGCATTATCACTGCTAAATTCTCTGCCATTTAGGAGTTAAATCACTTTTGTTGTAACTCCTAAATGGCAGAGAATTTAGCCACACCTCCCCTGGCTGTGACTCATGCAAACTACATTAAAAAAATGGTTTTATTTTCAATCAAATGCTCACTTATGTTTGAAGATTTTATCTAGGTCTAGAAGGCTTTAAACAGTGCAGGTGATAACAGTTTCTAAATTAACATACTGTGCAATGAAGGAAGTTTAAACATTAGATCTCTCTTTACAGGAAGTGTTTAAAAAGGATGTATGAGAGATATAAAGGGAGGTGTTGCTCGGGCTGCATAAACAAAGTGATTAAACGCCTAAATGGCAGAGAAGTGAGCAGTGAAACTACAGGGGCATGATCTATACACCAAAACTGCTTTATTAAGCTAAAGTTTTTTGGTGACTATAGTGTTCCTTTAAGGCCAGAGTAGTGAAACTGAAACCAAAGCTGATTTGGAGAATTTTTCCAGTTTAGTTTTTTTGGCCTTGAATAAGCTGAGAAGGTTCAGCTAATGCTAGTCTCCCGTTTATTTATAGGAGGGTTACTTTGCATTTTTATAGCAGTCTTACCAATTGCACATTTGTAGTCTTAATACAGCCTCTATTAAAAACAAAAGTAATAATAAATTAATTACAAAGCCAAAATAGGTTTTATACGTCCATTACTCAGTCACCTATAGATGGGCTGGAAACACTTTCCATCCTCTTAGGTCCTTGTCAAGATTGACAAAAACCATAGAGAGTCCAAACTGTGTAGGTCATATGTTCACTGCTGGAAAAAAAAAAGGTAGATAAAATCTATTTTGGCTCCGAAGGTATTTTATTATTTCAGTGGGATTAGTGTTGGAGATCCCTAGTGTGGCCAGCTGTGAGTACCTAAAATGTCAAAAAACAAAAAGTAAAAATCACTGTTGGTGACGAAGAAGGAAGTTTATCTTAGAAGAGGTTGCGAAAACTCAAGCTTTCGAAGGTGAAGCACAATTTGACACAATGTCTGCATTCTATATAAATGTCAATAATAATAATAATAATAATAATAATAATATCCACTGTAAAAAAAAGTCTTTTGAAGGATTTTACTAAGCCAAGCATGTCCAACTCAAAGGCTAACACGGGCCACAAAAACAAGGTTTAAGTTTATGTGGGCCGCAAAAAACAAAAACTTAAATTTTCAGAAACATAGGTTTATTTAGAAAAGTACAGGATAAAAAAAATATGTATATGGAACAATGTATATGGGAGGGCTGCCTGTGGACTTTGTGCACTGTGTTTGTAGCAAAGCTATGTTTTATGACTTTGTGTGTATGGGTGAGGGGAGGTAAGTGTGACAGGATTAGAGGGTTAATGTGACAGAGTGAATGTGGCATGGTTGGAGCATCAGCATAACAGGGTTGGGGTGAATGTGGTATGGTTGGAGGAGTGAGTGTAACAGGACAAGGGGAGGTGAATGTGACAATATTAAGGGGGGTTAGTTGACAGGGTGAGTGTGGCAGAGTGAGTGGGTGAGTGTGACAGGATTAGAGGCGTTAATGTGGCAGGGTGAGTGTGGCAGGGTCAAGGGGTGAGTGTGGCACAGTTGGAGGAGGGAGTGTACCAGGACGAGGGGAGGTGAGCGTGACGGAGTGACTGGATTGGGGGGGTGAGGTAATTTGACAGGGTCAGTGTGGCATGGCAGGGACAGGATGAGTGTAACAGGATTGGAGGGCTTAATGTGACAGTTTGAGTGTGATAGGGTAAAGGCAGATGAGTGTGATAGTGTGAGAAAAGATGAGAGTGACAGGATTAGGAGGATTTATGTGATAGGGTGAGTGCGGCATTGATGGAGGGGGTGAGTGTGACAGGATCAGGCGGGATTAATGTTAAGGTGGCAAGGTGAAGGAGGGTTACAGTGTGTGATGGGGTGACTGTATTTAGAAAGCGGGTGACTGGGGTGAGAGTGTGTGTGGAGGGGGGTGACATAGTGTGGAGGGGTGACATAGTGTAGAGGGGGGTGACATAGTGTAGAGGGGTGTGACATAGTGTAGAGGGGGGTGACATAGTATGGAGGTGGGGTGACATAGTATGGAGGTGGGTGATATAGTGTGGATGGGTGATATGGAGTGTAGGAGGGGAGGTGATAAAGTGTGGAGGGGGTTGTCCCCATCAGAAATACATTTAAAAAAAAAAATTCCTAATCTATTTCCTGGTGGTCCGGTGGGCAGCTTTCCCTCATGGTCCAGTGTCACTCTCCCTGGTGGTCCTGTGGTCTATTTATCCAGTCTGCAGCTCCACCGCATGCAGAGTGCAGACCACATGGTAAGTGTCTCACGATCTCCAGTCAGTGTTGCCGTGGTAACCCGCGGCAACGCTCTGATTAGCTGAAAATCGCGAGATACTTTAGTCTGCAGCTGTGCACCCGGCAGACTGAGGGAAGGGCCTGGCACCCGCCATCATATATCGAGGACCCTTAGTCTTCCCTAAGGCTTAAACATGCCACTGTAGTACCTATACTAAAAAAACCATCCCTCGACCCATCCACCCCCTCTAACTACCGTCCCATATCCCTGCTCCCTTTTTCCTCAAAGCTTCTGGAAAGACTTGTCTTCACCCGTGTGTCTCATTTCCTCAATTCCAACTCTCTCCTTGACCCTCTTCAATCTGGCTTCCGCCCTCTCCACTCTACAGAGACTGCCCTTATCAAAGTTACTAACGACCTAATCGCAGCTAAATCCAAAGGCCACTACTCCATACTAATTCTTCTTGACCTCTCAGCGGCCTTTGACACCGTTGATCATGCTCTCCTTCTTCAAACTCTTCAATCGCTTGGTCTCTGTGACTCTGTCCTCTCATGGTTTTCCTCTTATCTCTCCCAACGCTCATTCAGTGTCTCCTTTTCTAATGATACCTCCTCCCCTTGCCCTGTCTCAGTTGGAGTTCCCCAAGGCTCCTTCCTTGGTCCCCTTCTATTTTCTCTTTATACTGCCTCTCTTGGCAAACTTATTACCTCTTTTGGATTTCACTACCACCTGTACGCTGATGACACCCAGCTATATCTCTCCTCCCCGGACCTCTCCCCTGCCGTCCTGCAACGTGTCACTGCTTGCCTTTCTTCCATCTCTGACTGGATGTCCTCCCGCTTTCTGAAACTCAATCTCTCAAAAACTGAGCTCCTTGTCTTTCCTCCTCCTAATACTGATCCTCCTCTTTCGCTCTCCCTCCAAGTTTGTGGTACCAACATCAGTCCATCCTTGCAAGCGCGCTGTCTTGGCGTCATACTTGACTCTGGTCTCACCTTTGAGCCTCACATCCAGCATGTTGCCAAATCCTGTAGATTCCATCTTAAAAACATAGCCCGCATCCGCCCCTTTCTTGCACCAGATACTACCAAGGAGCTTGTCCATGCTCTAGTAATTTCCCGCATGGATTATTGTAACCCTCTCCTGATTGGTCTCCCCAATAGCCGTACTGCACCCTTACAGTCCGTAATGAATGCTGCTGCTAGATTGATTTTCCTCTCTTGTCGTTTCTCTCACACCTCACCCCTCTGCCAGTCCTTACATTGGCTTCCTGTATGCTATAGGAGTCAATTCAAGGTACTAACTCACACCTATAAAGCACTGAACAACTCTAGCCCCTCTTATATCTCCTCACAGATCCATAGGTATGTCCCTTCTCGGTCTCTCCGTTCTGCCCGTGACCACCTCCTGTCCGTTGTCCGCACTCGTACGGCCAACTCGCGCTTGCAGGACTTCTCGCGGGCGGCTCCCTTCCTATGGAATAGCCTGCCTACCGCCATCAGACTCTCCCCTAGTCTTGCATCTTTTAAGAAGTGCCTTAAAACCCATCTCTTTAGGAAAGCTTATGGCCTCCAAGACTAACCCTTACCTCACATACCTGTCTCTTGCCCTCTCCAAAAGGGCAGCCCACCTTATTTGATTGTAAATTCCTGTCCTAATGTGTTTTACACCCCACCTCCTATAGAATGTAAGCTCGTTTGAGCAGGGTCCTCTTCAACCTATTGTTCCTGTAAGTTTATTTGTAACTGTCCTATTTATAGTTAAATCCCCCTCTCATAATATTGTAAAGCGCTACGGAATCTGTTGGCGCTATATAAATGGCAATAATAAATAATAAATAAATAAAGGCGATTTAGGCGGCTGTGAGGCCTTAGGCAGCCACCCAAATCGCCTAGTTAGAGAGCTGCCTCTGCTGGGCCGCAAATATAGTCATTGTGGGCCACAAGTTTGACATGCTTGTTCTAAGCATATGGAAACTAACAGAAAGTGTGATAGGACAGAACAGTGACGAATTTCTAGAACATCCGTGTAAGGGAAAGTTGAACTGGGGAGAGAAGAGATTACAGCTGTAGACTGTGGAACAAATGAATCAAGATTCTGAAATTATAAATAGTTCTGCAGATGTTTTACAGATGTGGAGATTCCTTTTAGGTATGATGCAGGATTCTAAATTAGATTCTAAATGTTACAAGAAGCGTTTGCCGACGATTAGCACATAGAGTGGTGTTAGAAGAGGGACTGGTTAGCCTTTTTTGGCAGCATTGAAGGGTGAGGGTGAAGCGGGCACATACGATAATAATAAAGAGCTGGTTGCAATAACGAGGATAGGAAATAACATAGGTGGAAATTGGACGTTTGTTGGGTTAAAAGGGTTGAATGCAAGATACTATTTTAAGATGAAGAACTTAGGGATTGACTGGACATGAATGATGAAAATAGGAATAAAATAACCTCACGGCAGAAAGCTGGTGATGTAGTGCTGAAGTTTGTTGTAGTGGCATTACAGCTCATCTTTATCTCAAGAGATAAAGCAAATTAGTGATAGACATTTAGATGCCTGGCTTAGAGTATATATCCAAATACTTATAAGAACATGCTAGCAAAAATGTACTTAGATTATACCCTTTTGAGGAACAGTATAATGTAATGGTTATGGTGCCAGGAGTAAGTAGTCAACCTGCAAACTGTTTGCTAATGGTTTGACTTCTTAACTGGGGTCCAACATGCGCTAGTGACTTCCTGTCACACAGCTGGAAATGCTGTTCACTAAGCTAAGCCAGGAGGTGCAGGTCTGACAGATATCAGCTGTCACACTCAGCCACCGAGCTGGACCTGCACGGCTAAGAGGAAGTGACCATTCCCAGTGGACACCAGGAAGCAAGTCAAACCATTAGCAGTTTGACTACTTACAATGAGAGGGCGTCAGGTCACTCCTCGTACCACAACAACTGCAGAGCGCTGTAGTCATGTGCTTGGAGTGTTCCTGCAAAAACTAATTTTATCACTAGACAAAAATATCTTTCTACTGTTTCAAAACTTGGGGAAAAGTAAATGTAGAAAAAGTTTCACGTTTTGTTTTTTTCATTTAACTTTCTTTTTAGCCTTTGAAAAATCTAATCCAACAATCCTTAACCCCTTAAGGAACAAACTTCTGTAATAAAAGGGAATCATGACATGTCACACATTTCATGTGTCCTTAAAGGGTTAAAGCAAATGCTGAACTACACAAACCACCACACAAACTGAACATCGGATACGGCTCTGCAATATCGCATCTTGTTAAAAAACTGCTGCTCACCCAGCTCCACATCTCTGATTCCCATGTAACTTTCCAGCAAGTCATCGACTTTACGGGATGCTTCCTCTTCCCCTTCGCTTGGCTGCGAAACAAGAACACATCAAAATACAATTATATATCTCTGTTACTTATTGAATTACATTTCAGATACAAAGACGGGGGAGGGGGTATGTTAGAGGGCTTTCTATTCTGGAGGTACTTGCGACAGGTCCTCCCCCACCCTCAGGGGCCCCTCCCTCGGCAGTGGTGACCTCTCCTCCCCCTCCGACGCCAGCTCCCGAGTTTAGCTGAATACACATTTCTCAATGCTTTCCTATGGACGTTCTGCACGCTGAAAGCGATTTTCGCATTGAGCTTCGCGGAAGCGTCTCTAGCGGCTGTCAGGAAGACAGCCACTAGAGGCTGGATTAACCCTGCAATGTAAACATAGCAGTTTCTCTGAAACTGCTATATTTACATCTGAAGGGTTAAAACCTGGGGGACCTGGAACCCAGACCACTTCATTGAGCTGAAGTGGTCTGGGTGACTATAGTGGTCCTTTAATATAATACTGATTAATTACCAAATAATGCTTTTGAAGATCATTTTAAAGTGACAGAATCATTTAAATGTAAATATGCGTTGGGATCGATCTGAAATGCTGATTGATAGTTTATGTTCTCTCTGTAATGGCACAAGAGAAGTTAAAACCAGCTTGAGATCTGAACGGGGACCCACCGAAGGGCAAGCTATGTGAGCTGTTGTCCATTTTCAGTATTATCTTGCACCTTGTTCCTGGGTTATTATACACATAACTGTGTTCTCTACGTAGTAAACCATTCTGTCACTTTATTGATCAATGATTTCAATGAAAAATTAATCATTAAATGTTACCATTTCCTCAACGGTGGCCATGCCTTTGCTTCGCAGACGTAGCGTTTCTCTCCCACTTGACATTTTTCCTTCGCTTGGGCTTTTGGTTGGTCTGCATCTCTGTCCAATCATATCTACAAAGGGAACACAATCAAATTCTTAGCGGATAATCTATAGTAGAACAGAGAGAGGAGTAACAAGTATCGTAACATGATAAATCAATTAAATTAGTTTACATTAGTCTTAAAGTCCTGTCTCATTCATGGAAGAAATAAAAGAAATAAGGTAAACATAAGCTCTTTCTGGTTGAATACTGTTGTTCCAAGTTACAATTTATTAGGGACACTAAAGACACCCACACCACTTCATCTCATTAAAGTTGTCTGGGCTCAGTGCCCCAGCCTGTTTAACTCTGCAATGTAAAACATTGCGGTTTCTGAGAAACTGCAATGATTATATTGCAGGGTTAACTCCACCTCTAGTGACCGTCTTCCAGAGAGCCGCTAGAGGCACTTCAACGTAACATCAACGTAACATCGCGGAAGGAGGAGACCTAGCCAGCACCGAGGAAGCCTCAGCTCTGGAAAAAAGGTAAGCAAAATAATTTTTAAACCCTTTACAGGCTATTTTGTCTGCTCTCTGACAAAGATGCAGTGAGGCACAGTAAAACGCGTCGGACATTGTCTTTGTTTTAATGTAAGTCTTTACAATAATAAATTGAAGGTATAACACCATTGCTGCAGCCAACTCACCTTAAATATACAGTCTCAATTGGGGTGTTACCCCTCTCCTTGCAAGCAATATTTACCCAGAGCAAGGGAATAGGCTCATGGTGGATGTGAGTTTTATCCTTTGGGGGGAATTTTAGGATATGAAGATTTGTTAAAACTATTTTACATAAGTATGGATCATTTTATTTCCACTAGTGTATACACTTGTTTTAATATATTTCACTGCTGTGATACACTTTAATTATTAGAAAGTGCAACACTATATTGGGGTTTTGGTTCTCTCGTCAAACACATATTTTGATCTGGATTTCTGGAATATTTTCTGTTCATTTTTATTTTTGCACTCTTTGTTCACGCATTTGAATTGAGAAGCGCCTCGCACTTTGGGGTTTACCGGATTTGTAAACTTGCCTATATAGTCTGTGTCTGTGTAACATGTGTAAAAGAAAACACTTGAATTTGCGTTGTGTATGCAGTTCAGTGAAGCCATATGTCAGACCTTGAAGTATTATGCAATATTTATCATTAAAACTCTCTTTTCCTCTATATTTATCTGCCTTTAATTTTAGATCACAACCAATCGTTCAAGCTTTCATCTTTCTATAGAAAACATTTGTCATGGTAAAGAAGGCCTGACACTTTTGATAGTAAGAGCTCAATTTGATTCTAGTTGTGATCGTTTCCTTTAATAAAATAAATACATACATAAATTTAAAAATATATATTTTGTTGTTTTTCTGCACATTTGATTCAGATACAATTCTTCTCACACCCGAACTTTCCTAAACATTCAGCATGGCAGACATTACAGGTTTTATAACGATATTATTATTGATTAAGCTTTTTTTTTTTTTTTTTGTACCATTGAAAATATGTATCATGATGTGAATGATGAGTCTTCTTTAAAGGGACACTGTAGGCACTTTAACCATTTAATTTCATAGGTTGGTTATTTATTTTGCCTAAAACCTCCTGACACTGTCCCTTCATTTAGTGTTAAACCATTATCAAGCAGTTTAACATTAAAGGGACACTATCGTCAGACCACTTCAGCTCAATGAAGTGGTCTGGTTGCCAGGTCCCCCAGGTTTTAACCCTTCAGATATAAACATAGCAGTTTCATAGAAACTGCTATGTTTACATTGCAGGGTTAATCCAGTCTCTAGTGGCTGTCTTCCTGACAGCCGCTAGAGACGCTTCCCCGACGCTCAATACAGAACATCCATGCTGAACGTCCATAGGAAAACATTGAGAAATGCTTTCCTATGGGTATTAATCTGCGCGCGGCTCTGGACGTGCATGCGCATTCGGCTCCACTCGGTAGCTGACGTTGGAGGGGGAGGAGAGGTCACCAGCGCAGAAGGAGCCCGGCGCTGGATAAAGGTAAGTGGCTGAAAGGGGTTTTAACTCCTTCAGCCCAGTGGGATGGGTCCCCTGAGGGTGGGGGGGACCTAAGGATTATATAGTGTCAAAAAAAGTGTTTGTTTTCCTGACACTATAGTGATCCTTTAAATAGAGGTACCTGGCCAACCACAGTCCGGCCCTACTGGAGGTATTGCTTATGTAGAGTTCGGCTAAAACAAAACGGCTGGAATGGGGTGGGGGGAGATATTGGGGGTGACATATGGATGGATTGTGGGGGTGGAAATCTTGGCTGGAGATATGTACGGGGGGATATGTGGATGGAATGAAGGGGTTGGAAATATTGGGGGAGATATGGATGTAATGGTGGGTGGGAGATATTGTTGAAGATTTGGATGGAATGTGGGGTAGGAGATATTGGAGTGAGATATGGATGTAATGGGGGAGTGGAAGATATTGGAGGGAGATATGGGTTCTCCTATTCCTCCTACTACATCTTCTATCCCCCTACTTGCAGGCTTCATCTCGTATTACAGCCCCTAACAGCCCTTTTACACCCCACATCCTGAGCCCATATTACCTGACTACAGTCCTAATCTGAGCCCCTTTCCCCAATTGGAGTCATCCACCTACTTCAGTTCCTAACCCCCGTACAACAGCCCTTATCCTGCACTTCATTTGCTTACCCCCAATTACAGCCCATACCTTTCACTACAAGCCATGTCCTTCACTACAACCCACTACCAGTGCCCCGCCTGAGATTGGCGGGTGGGGGGCTCAGTGGCTGGAAAAGCCACCATCCTGAAATGAGTTTCTGCATGTTGGGATGTCTCGACGTGTATCAAATTTCCCAGCTACACAACCATGGTTCATGGCTTCTAAATCAAGAGAAACTACAATCTAATCCTAAATGCACGTGGTGAAGATTTAGTAAGCAGGTTCACAGATTTTACTTTGTGTTCAGTTTGCTTTTCCTGTGCCCTTATATAGACTTGGTGTGTCAAACTTGACATAAAATAGTTGCACACTCATCAGGGTACGAAAAAAGTGTCTGAGACAGTGAATCCTAGTCATTCTTTAGATGAGTCACATGCTGTGGGTCATTATGGACTCATGTTGATATCTTTTAATTGGCAAGTGATACAGAGTGAAAACAGCTAAAATCAGGAACAAATATTTTTGGGTCGTTATGTGTGAATTTTAGCTCTTCAGAGTTCTTGGGACCATTTGTGTTGATCCTCTTATCCACACATTGGATTATGTTAATGTTGATGTTAATGCTGTTTATGGGAATATAATTTAAAATTCCAAAGCAGTACATACATAGATACATATATATATATATATATATATATCGCAAGAAGAATCCCAGTGATTCAGTTCTGTTCTTATTAAAAGGCTGAATCATAGTACGAATGGAAGGGAAACTTATGTCACTTGAATTTGTTGGAGTTCAACGCCCACTGGATAGCTTTCAAAGTGGCTGTAATCAATCCCTTGTCATAGTGCCTACATTGCATTAAACTTCCTGTCCCAGGGACAGTTAAGCCACTTCCCGTCTTGGTCATCGGAGATAAGGAAAAATTCTCATCTCATCAACATTCCTAGCAATCAAAAGCAATACAATGTAGCAGTTGAAAGTATATAGGTGTCAACATTAGCAGTTCTTTTTAATATAACATGTATAGGGAAGTGGAAGTGGCTTGTGCGACTCCAAAGGTTAGAGATGTCAGAGTGAGTAAAGGGGGTCTCTTGATATAGTAAATATCCAATCTGATTCATTTATCATTTATATTGTCTGCTCGCTAGTCTAAACTTCGGAGGGCTGCTAAGCAGGGCAGTGGGCAAGTGCCCCTCACGCAACTATCATGCAGGGTCCGTGGGCTGCAATCTCACACAGTCCTTGTTCTTGATATCACAGAACTGCGTACAACCAAAGTGGCCATATTTTTAGATCCAAATCCGTCTGTCTCTCTTTTCTATCCTAATGTCCCTCTTATCTATGAGCTCAGCATTGTTAGTGTGTCTGAGTGTATAACAGAGCACAACAGCAATAACACTCCCAGTAATGTGTTTTTAAACTATAGTAATGTGTTAAGTATTCAGTCTGTGTAAATAAGATACAGTGTTCTTGTTCTAAATTACATTTTATTTGCTTAAATTGTTATTGGTAAGTAACCTAAACCTTAGAACAGCACTGCCCCCAGCCCCACCCTCACCACTAAAGAGCTTATTCCTCAACGCTTTACAATAAAAGGGGAATTTACCAAATGAGATAATAACAAAATGTAACAGGAACAATAGGTGGGTGAGGACCCTGCTCAAATGAGCTTACAGTCTAGAGGAGGTGGGGTATACAAACACAATAGGAAGGGTATTGAGAGAGACAGCAAATAGACATAGTGGAAACGTAGCAGAACTGGAGGTGAGAGTGGAGTGGGCCCTTTAGGAGAGAGCAAGAGGAAGGTTTGAGAGATAGAAGTTAATCTTGGAGACCATAAGCATTCCTGAAAAGATGGGTTTTGAGGGACTTCTTAAAGGATTGAAGACTAGGGGAGAGTCTGATGGAGGTAGGCAGGCTGTTCCAAAGGAAAGGAGTCGCCCATGAGAAGTCCTGCAAGCACGCTTTAGCAGTAAGGGTACGAGCAGCAGACAGGAGAAGGTCACCAGTAGAGCAGAGTGACCGAGAGGGGGCATACCTTTGAATCAGTGAAGAAATGTAAGAGGGGCTAGAGTTGGTTAGGGCTTTATAGGTAAGGGTAAGTATCCCTCTTTGTCCACTTAAAAAGTTGGAAGGAGGGAATGGCAAAAAAAAAAATCTCTAGTATTCTGGAATAGCTATCAAACAAAATACTCAGGAACACGTATAGATGGATGTTCTAAGCTGCTTCATGACCCGGATCTAAAATCCCACCTTTGGAGTAAATACCGTTATCTAAAACTGCATGTTTATGGGCTCAGAATGTTTAACTGTGATTCAAAAGACTAATGGCAGAATGTCGACAGGTTAAGAAAAGCTGAAAGTTACACAAAATATCAGAAATGTTTTAGCAGATAATAGATTCACTTTGGGACAATATATATCGGAGCACGGTTAAAATGATAGCACAAAGGTATGGCTCCACCTAGTGGTGCATTATACATATTACACACTTAAATGGAAAACCATCAAATCTCATTATAGCATTGAAGAAAAAATAATAATAAAATCATCTATACCTTGTATTAATCTTATTTTGTTTGAATATATTTGGAATATTTAGCAATTGATGTTACAATTTAGTTCAGTTCTGACAGCTAACATGAATGTTAACAAGTGCAAGGACAGAGCTTATAACAATAACAGGGTGTAGCTGTTCCAGGATAGTGATAGTGATAGCAGTTTTAAATGTACATTTTTTAAAAAAATCTTTCTCAGACATAATAAATTTATATTTGTTAAATAAAGGGGGATTTAAAAAATCATGGCAATTGACAGCCCCCCTATAAATATGTGTATTACGCTATCTTCCCCTTTTAAAAAAATCATGCGTTCAAATTGTACTACATGGGGGATGATCACATCAATGGCACGTCCCAGTTCTGCCGGAGCTTAGGGCCCTTGAAATTCACAGTTTACTGTGCGGTCAGAATGTAATGACGGAAGTCTGCTACAAAGACATGTAGGTTTATTCCTGCACTTGAAATAATTCTGCTAATTTTATAATTAAAGAAGTAAGAGCCCGAGGTTGATCTTGAAGACTTGTTAGTAACTAATGGTTTGACCATAGGGTCGTGGAAGACTGGAGAGTTGCAATACACGATAGGTGAGTTCAACCCTCAAAGGATTTACTTAACTTCACATCTACATGTATTTGTGATATAGCTCTCTACATGTGAGTGTTTGAAATAGTTCCGCTTGATTGCAAGCTTGAAGAACGTGTGTTAAAACTATAGTAAACACATATATAAAGTTTAAGAAAATGGCGTTGCCCTCTTCTAAATCACCATCTATCTACTTCCAACTAAAACGATTCTTTGAAATAAATAGGAATGTTTAGATGACATGTGCAAATAAATGCCTATATGCTTATTTAAAAAACACATTTTTACTAGGATTGATAAAGAGAAAGAAAATAATGGCTTCATAAACTATTACCCCTTAGTTAAGGCAGCATACCACCACCAAGTGTATAATTTTTTGTAAAAATTCTTTACAAAGATAAGAGATTCCCCTTTCCCTTTTTGCAATAAACTCACCAAATGCTTTTTTCGGTTGGACTAGACGCAGAGTAAAGGTCTCTGACTTTGGTAACTCTCTCAGCATCTTTGCCACTTCGTAGTGCCGACATCCTACGATGGTTTGTTCATTTATGGCCTCAATGTTGTCTCCCACATTTACAGACTCAAGACGGTCTGTAATGCTGCCTTCTTTAATCCTCTGAAGAAAGAAAAAGTATAAGAATTAAGAATCATACCATACTTTTACTCCATCAAGGCCACCATCAGGGAAATAAAACTGCTAACTGTGCTAAGCATTAGTATTATTGATCTTTCTGTATACACTGATCAGCCACATTAAAACCACCTGCCTATTATTGTGTCCCTCTCGTTCTGTCAAAACAGCTCTGATGCGTCGAGCATGGACTCCACAAGACATCTGAATGTGTCCTGTGGTATCTGGAACCAAGACATTAGCAGAAGATCCTTTAAGTCCTGCAAGTTACGAGGTTAGGTCTCCATGGATCGGATTTATTGTTCCAGAACATCCCACAAGTGTTTAATCGGATGGAGATCCAAGGAATTTGGAGGCCATGGCAACACCTTGAACTTGTCATGTTTCTCAAACCATTCCTGAACAATTTTTACAGTGTGGCAGGGTGCATTATCCAAGTGAAAGATGTAATTATCATCAGGGAACACCATTGCCATGAAATGGTGTACATGGTCTACACAATCTCTAAGTAACACCCACATGTATGCCAGGACCCAAGGTTTCCCAGCAGAACATTGCCCAGAGCATGGCACTGTCTCTGCCAGCCTGCCTTCATCCCATGGTGCATCTTGCTGCCAACTCTTCCCCAGGTACACGACACACATTCACCTGGCCATCCACCTGATCTAAAACAAAATGTAATTTATCAGACCAGGCAACCTTCTTTCACACACTCGTGTCACTATTTAAGGCACTTTGGGAAGAGGACAGGGGTCATCATTGGCACTCTGGCGGGTGTGCGGCTATGAAGCCCCCTATGCAGCAAACTGCGATGCTCTGTGAGTTTTGACACCTTTCTATCATATCCAGCATCAAGTTTTTAAGGCAATTTGAGCTACAGTAGCTCTTCTGTGTAAACGGACAAGAATGGCTAGCCTTCGTTCCTCACGCTCATCAATGAGCCTTGAGTGCCCATTACCCTGATGCCAGTTTACCAGTTGTCCATCCTTGCACCACTTTTGGAAGGTACTAACCAGTAACCACTGCATATCGGGAACTTGCTCATTGAAAGATGCTCTGACTCAGTCATTTAGCCGTCACTATTTTGACCTTGTCAAAGTCACTCAGGTCTTTTCACTTGCCTCTTTTTCCAGCTTCCAACACATGAAATTCAAACACTGACTGCCTAATATATCCCACCCCTTGACAGGTCTCATTGTAACTTTCAAACTACATAGACCCCTGAAATTAAGTGGTTAGATTGCAAGATAACCTCACTAATTAGTTCATATTAAGGAGCAATCATGACAGAGGTACCATCCATGCAAGGAGTAGATATAATCAGATTAATATTTTAAGGAACACAGCACACAGTAGTGGTAATAGTGTCAGAAGTGCCCCAGAGCCCTCCCAGGATATGTAGTCAAATCATTTTCAAACAGTTGGTCACTTAAAAACTTAAATGGCGTTTCCAAGGGGCTGGTCAACTCTTTCAGGAGAGCTGAAAGATCTCTGCTCTGAGCTAATATGGTATTGAAGGTACTGCACTGAAAGGCTTAGCTCAATGAGCTAACAGAAGCTCCATGCTAGATCTTCCAGCTCTTCTGGAGGCTCGTCCAGCGACCTCTGGTAAACTGGTCAAACTGTTTGTATATAGTTCGACTACTTACACTGGTAGGACACCAGGGTGCGCTGTAGTGGGTATGATACTTAGAGTGTTCTTTTAATCAATATTGTAAATAATATATGTAGAAAATTGCACCTTAATAAAGGCATATCCAGCACCATTGTCAGTGATGGTCAGACCGAGGGCATCCTCCGTTTTGGTAATCTCCACTTCTTTGGTTTCACCTCGCACATGAGCAAATATGAAATCCTCCAGTCCAATCTGACCTCCCAGAAGCTTCTGCATGTCTACTTTGTGCGTGTTTAATGTACAAAACAAGATCTAAGAAAGTCAAAAAAGTCATCATATTTATAAAATGTTTACATACATCTGAAAGGAAGTACGGGAAAAGTATTGAAATTGTTCACATGGGATAGAAATAGCAGTTATGAGTAATTTAGTTTTTTTTACAAACAAAACTAATTATTAAGAAACAGACTTCAAAATATATAATTTTACAGATTCACCCAATGGATATATTTATACAATATCTATAACCCTAGATATTTCACAGATTTTACACTTGTTATCAAATGCTATCAGATTATGAGACACAATAATGATGCTCAGAATTCATTTCATCCACAATTTATTGAAAGGGCAATACCTATATGAAACAATGACCAGCAAAACAACTTTAGCTTAATGAAGCAGTTATGGTGTATAGATCCTGCCCTTGCAGTCTCACAGCTAAAATATCTGCCATTTAGGAGTTAGAGGACCACTATAGGCACCCAGACCACTTCAGCTCAATGAAGTGGTCTGGGTGCCAGGTCCATCTAGGGTTAACCCTGCAGTTGTAAACATAGCAATTTAAGAGAAACTGCTATGTTTCACTGAGGGTTAATCCAGCCTCTAGTGGCTGTCTCATTGACAGCCACTAGAGGTGCTTCCGCACTTCTCACTGTGAAAAGACGCTGACGTCCATAGGAAAGCATTGAGAAATGCTTTCCTATGGACAGATTGAATGCGCACGCGGCTCTTGCCGCGCATGCGCATTTTGCGCTGACGTCGGAAGAGGGAGGAGAGTTCCCCAGCACTGGCGCTGGAGAAAGGTAAGAGTTTAACCCCTTCAGCCCGGCGGGAGCGGGGCCATGGGGGGGACCTAAAGACCCTATAGTGCCAGGAAAACGAGTTTGTTTTCCTGGCACTATAGTAGTCCTTTAAATCACTTTTGTTTTTGTTTATGCAGCCCTAGCCACACCTCCCCCGCATGCAACCTAAATTGTCTCCCTACACATTTACTGTAAAGAGAGATCTAATGTTTAAACTTCCTTTATTGCAAATGTTGTTTAACTTTAAATGTTTTATCTCCTACTCTGTTAATAGCCTTCTTAAGCCTGCAGGAGCCTTCCTTGTGTGAATAAAATTCAATTAACCGAGGAAGAAATAAAAAAAATGTCTAAAGTAAACATACTGTGTTATCACATCTGATTAAAAATATAAAACAAATTGTAGGGGAGGCGTGGCTAAGGCTGCATAAACAGAAACAAAAGTGATTTAACTCTTATATAGCAGAGAATTGGGCAGTGAGACTATGACCTACACACCCAAACTGTTTCATAAAGCTAAAGTTGTTTTGATTTTGCTGCTTAGAGTATTCCTTTAATTTAAATTTGACACCCACAGCAACCTCGATCACATATGTTCCACTATTGCTCCCCACCTCAAGCCTTTAGTCTACATAACATTGAACCCCTCTCTGTTAAAATCCTTCTCCTTTTACCTATTCAATTGTCCCTATCACCCCAGCTTTTTATTTTTAAACAATCCCACCTCCTTGATACAACTTTCCTCCACCATCACCAGTTTCGTCGTCTATTTCTGTAACTAAGCCAAATTACCCTATACCCTCCTTGCCTCTCCCATATCATAAAGTAAACATGTTGGCCCAATATGTTTGGAATTGGAACATCTCTGAAGAATTCCTGACAATTTCCAGTTTATCGAGAAAACCTGAATATGTGAAGCTAGACATTGCAGACAGCTGTGTATGAAGTGAATATACTGGCGGTTTTAATTATTGTAGGATATGTGATATTAAGTATTTATCAAGATATTATATGATATACTCAAACAATAGCATCTAATAAAAACATTTAAATAAACCGTGTTCTTGTGTGAAATAAAAAAACTGATAATTCTGATGCTTACCACCCAACATTTCAAATGGACAAAGAGGGACATTTTAATTTTAAGGGTGTGAGTGGGGTGTGGCCAGGGGTAGGGCTCTTCTGAGAAATTCTAGGTGATTTAGGTAATAACAATGTAAATTAAACTAAAATTTAATTTAGAACAAGAACAATGTGTCTTATTTTCACATACTGGTTTCTAAACACATTTATTGTAGTTTAAAGACACATTACTGGGAGTATTATTGCTGTGGAGCTCTGTTGTACACTCAGACACACTAACAATATGAAGCTCCTAGAAGAGAGGGACATTAGGACATAAAAGAGGGTATTGGAACCAAAATAGGGACTGTCCCTCCTAAATAGGGACACTTGGGAGGTATGCTGACACCAAAGAAATGTTTTGTTGGTCTTTCATATTTTAGGTGGAGTTTGAATACGTTTTCCATGTAAGGAGTTCAAAGATATTATAAAACATGCCCTGCTGCAATGTATCGCCAACACAGAATCTACATGTCAATAGTAACTCAGTAAAGGTAGGCCCATAAATGCTGTTATTTATTGAGGATTGCTGAAATTGCTGGGTTAATGGAGAGAACATTCCAAGGGCAAGATTTTCCCATATAATTTCTTCAGCAGCAGGTGAAAAGTGTTGTAACCTTTAAATTATGCATCAGGGAAGCCAATGTAAAGGTCACTCCAAACACCATAACCAGTACAAGTGTATAGGCTATGGTGCTAGGAAGCTATGGATACAACCCTATTTAAAAAATACAAAACTATTTAATTTAGATCTGATTGGCAAAAGCCAGGTGATTCTCCAGAACCCAAAACCCATATTCTCATCATTCATTCAAATTCTTGTAAGGTACATAAAGGGAATCAACACAGTAAAGGAGGAGACTATATTTAAAAGAAGAAAAACTACCACAACAAGAGGACATAGTCTTTAATTAGAGGGGCAAAGGTTTAAAAATAATATCAGGAAGTATTACTTTACTGAGAGGGTAGTGGATGCATGGAATAGCCTTCCAGCTGAAGTGGTAGAGGTTAACACAGTGAAGGAGTTTAACCCCTTAAGGACCAAACATTTGGAATAAAAGGGAATCATGACATGTCACACATGTCATGTGTCCTTAAGGGGTTAAGCATTCGTGGGATAGGCATAAGGCTATCCTAACTATAAGATAAGGCCAGGGACTAATGAAAGTATTTAGAAAATTGGGCAGACGAGATGGGCTGAATGGTTCTTATCTGCCGTCAGATTCTATGTTTCTAAGGTGTGATCACACAGTAAGGGCTCATGTCATTAATGTGCAGGATGATTCAGACATACGCAATATATGGTCCAGGGCCGCCACCAGAAATTTTGGGGCCCCTAACTCAGCTCAGGGTCTGGGCCCCCTGGGGCCCGCCTCCAAATACCGCTCACTGGGTCCACACACAGACACAAACGCACACACTGATACATACTAACAGACACACATACTGAAACAGACATACACGCATACAGGCATACATACTGACACACACATACTGAGACATACACACAGGCATACATAGTGACAGACATACACACAGGCATACATAGTGACAGACAGACACACATACATACAGACACCGACATACATACATACATACACACACACACACACACACACACACACACACACACACACACACACATTCATACATACAGACACTGACATCCATACACACATACATTCATAATGGCATACAGACATACAGACTGACATACATGCATATATACAGACATACATGCATACAGACATCCATACACACATACACACAGACACACAGACCTACGTTCATAATAATATGCAGACATACATTCATACTGACATACAGACATACATATATACATATATAATGACATACAGACATACATATACACATACATAGACATACATACAGACATACATGCATACAGACATACATGTATGCATACAGACATACACAAACATACGTAGACATACATGCATGCAGTCAGACATAGACATACACACAGACATGCATCCAGACATACATACATACAGACAGACATACATAGACATACACACAGACATACATACATACACACATAGACATACGGACAGACATACATGCATGCAGACAGACATACATGCATGCAGACAGACATACATGCATGCAGACAGACATACATACACAGACAGACATACATACACATACATGCATCCAGACACACAGACATACATGCATACATACATAGACATACATGCATACAGACATGCAGACAGACATACATACACATACATGCATCCAGACACACAGACATACACGCATACAGACAGACATAGACATATAGACATACATGCATGCATCCAGACAGACATACATACATAGACATACATGCATACAGACATACACATACATTCAGACAGACACAGACATGCATACAGACAGACAGACATACACAAACATGCATACAGACACACAGACAGACAGACATACACATACATGCATACAGACATACATACAGACATACACATACATGCATACAGACATACACATACATGCATACAGACACACATACATACATACAGACACACACACATACATACACATACATACATACAGACACACACACATACATACACGCATACATACAGACAGACACAGACAGACATACACAAACATGCATACAGACAGACAGACAGACACACAGACATACATACATGCACACACACAGCTCATTTTCCAGCCACCCTCCTGTCTCTTACCTTTTCTTTGCAGGAGGGTGGCTGGGGATGATGGGAGTCGGCGCTGCTCCCTCTTCATTGCCGGGCTCTCCCTCTTTACGGCTGGGCGGGCGCGCTCCTCCCGCGTGGAGTGAGCTGGGAGGAAGTGACCACTTCCTCCCAGCAGCACTTGCGGCTGCTTTTTTTTTTTTTTTAAAGGGGCCCGGTCGCGCTATACAACGGCCACAGCGCTGACCGGGCCCCTGAAGGAGGGGGCTCATCGGGTGGCCCTAAGTGTGTGGGCCACCCGATGGGCCCCACACGTGGGGCCCGGGCGGCCGGGCCCCCCAGGGCCGCCGGGCCCATGACAACTGTTATGGTTGTCATGCCCTGATGGCGGCCCTGATATGGTCACGTGATACAAGAACTTGCATCATGCTCGTTATCACATATCCATTTCTGAAGGACTGCATCTACAGCTTCCTAGAAAAACTACCACCATAAGCATTTATTTTACATAAGTGCTTATGGTGCGCAGAGCATCCCTTTAAATGTAGCTACTTTGGAATTCATTCTTGGTTAAAGGGCTTTTTATCTGCAACCCACCACTAGATCCAACCCTTTGATGACCTGCTGGCTTACTCTATATAAAATATTAGGTTGAGTCTTTTTTTATTAAATGATACATATTTACCCAATATTAACTTTTGTCTTCTATACATATAATTTACCGCTTGAACATTTGCTAGTGATCTTGTATTTTATTTTAATGATGTGAATTTTAGGTTAGAAAGTAAAAAAAAAAAAAAATGCAGCATTCAGCACCAAAAAAATACAATACGTTATTATTATCAGCTTAGTTTACTTTCAAATTCACTGCATCAGCTATATTTAAATAGTTTGGAAATTTGTTACCTTGAGCTACGAAGACAAGCACAGGAACACGCAAACCTAAATCTACAAAAATATAATAATTTATACCAGACACTGCTTTGCTAAACCTAGATCTATCTACATGACATGTAAACACGTTTTACCTCTGTTGGAGAGATGTTGAACACCTCCGCAATTTTAGCATAAAGTTCCTTAACATTGGTGAAACCTTCAATCCGTTGAGTCGAGCTGCCGTGGGCTAGCTGTGTGTGGAAGACCAGCCTCGGTCGAACCCTTGGCGGATGGGGTGGCGCATGCTGCCCATGGGAATGTCCTGTAGACCCAATATGTCTGGTTTTCGGTGTCTCTCTTGGCGTCTTGCATTCATTTATCCCAGGGTCCACGCCGTTCTCCATGAATCCAGTTTTTAACTGATGTGCGTTGTTTTTTGTCCTCCTTCCCGAGTTACGCAGCATCCCCTCCTTGCCAGAAAGGGGTGTGAGAGAAAGACAATGGCACAGAATTGCTGAGATAAATAATTCAGGCCGGGCTGCTGTTTTGAAGTATACACCTTGTAAGGGATCCCGAACAGGATACAGAGGACAGGTAATCTCATCCCACAGCTCAGGTTATCCAGCAAGACAGCAAGCTCCAAGCTTAGCATAAAAGAATTCTGAGACATGGCTAAACAAACCAGTCTACCTGGGGATGCTCATGGAAAGATTTGCTCACAAGGGACATCAGTGAGGTAATCAATTAAACAAACACTCTTTAACTCTTTTGACGAATACACCTGGTAAAAGTCAGGTGCGTCTTTAGTGTTTACAACAAGCTGTTTTGCCACACGATGCTGTATACCAAGTGTTGTTACAGTGAGTCGAGTGAATGCACAAAATACTACACTATGCTTAAATTAAAATAAATTTGTAAACAGAAAACATTGACAAAAACTATAACAAGAGGGCTTAAAATTTGAAATTTAAAGGTGGAATAATGTATGGGCTTGTTTTGTATTTGCATAATTTAGCTAATTTCTGTAAAGTCCATTACAGTAAAACCTCAAAATGGATTTTGAAACATTAGGAGAGCCTTTGCTATAAATAAATATGAGCTTCATCAAGACACTTAAGGGAGCACTCGTGGCACCATAACCACTACAGAGCACTGTACCGCAATGTAAGTAGCCAAACCGTTTTAGAACGATTTGACTTATTTGTGGTCTACTGGGTGCAAATACACAGAGAAGGGACTGCACTCAGGTTAAAATTCATTGTTTGTCATAAGAGCTTTTTATCCTGAAGAAAAGGTACAGACTGGTGGGGTGACCAGACCACCAACATCACTTAGTAGAAATTAGTAATATGTCCAGGTACCCAAAATTATTTTGATAACAGACTTTTTATGGAACATAATAGAGCAGGTGACGTTGCAGTCACGCTGAATGTGATCTTGGTCATTGCATGATCGAAACGTTGTCACATGTGCTATTATGTTGTATTAAAAATCTCATATGAAAAGAATTTTGAGTGCCCGGACTTTCTATTCATTTCGAATGATTATTATTTTATGACATTTATTTAACGAGTCCATTGCTCCTGTTTTCAAAGATCTGTACACATCTAGTATGATCATTTAAAGTGCATACCTCTTAACTTTTTAGAATTCGAGTTTATGGATTTTGACATATAATTTTGCCTGTATAAAATAATGCACACACACATCAGGATCGCATAAACCATAAGTTTATTTTATTATTATTTTTTTTTTTAAATCATCATTTGTAATGCATAAAATCAAACAAAAAAAATTCTAAATTATACAAGAATTTTTACAAAAGTGGTCTGACCTAATGTATCTAAACAATTAGCCTTTTTCTTTTTGAATTCCGCAGGAAATTTTTGAAATGTTATAAATTGTTTAAAATGAGAGCACTCTTTGGGTTTCCATTTGCAGATATAATGCTGGTTCTCCCCAAAACCCTAAAACCTGCAGTTCCAGGTAGTTGCAGGAGTTAATACAGTTAATGAAGCCAGTAAACAGATTATTTCTGTTTAGCATTTTGAAAGCCATGCAAAATCTCTACCCTTTGGTTGTAGAATTTAACAGGGCTTTCATTCATTTATGCTATCAGGACAAGCAAGGCGCCAGTGCTTTGTTCAGAAGTGAAAACGTAACATATTTTAACATGCTTTCATTAATACAATATATATACATGTTTTCGTTACAGATCAAATTACTTTCACCATTAAATACTAGTCATTTTCTTAGTTACATGTAGTGTTCCATTTTTTTTAAATTGCACTTTACAACAGGAAGTAAAATATAGCACCCTTTATAACAAATCATATTTTTACCCAATACAAACACATCAGCTCACCTGTCTCACTGCTTATTTTAAGGCAATTCAATTGTAAAGTTTCTCTATAGACAAAATGTAAATAATAAAAAAAAAATATTGATTACAAAGTGCTAATGACTGGTTTAGTCTGCTGATCCAAACACATTGGATGAAACGGATTGGTCGAGTGT
Organism: Pelobates fuscus; assembly: GCF_036172605.1. Classification (NCBI taxonomy): domain Eukaryota; kingdom Metazoa; phylum Chordata; class Amphibia; order Anura; family Pelobatidae; genus Pelobates; species Pelobates fuscus. The sequence continues at coordinate 353,584,555 of NC_086321.1, forward strand.
CAGCTGACATGCTAAGCCAATCACTTCATTCAAAGTTGGATGAAATTGACATTACTAGTGCAGAAATCTAGATTCTGCAGTAGCAATATGGCCAGCAAGGGGCGTGGTCACGGGTGCCTAGGGCATCATTTTATTTGTAACAAACCTCTTAAAAATGAGACCCAGTATCCTGCTAGCACCATAATCACTACAGCAGATTTCATCGTGCTTCTTTAATTAGCAAGCATTTACTTGTGTTTTGTTTTTTTTTTCTACATCATATCAGAGATTTGGAAAATATATTTAAAGCAAATGAAGCAATTCTTTTTTATTTTTATTTTTTTAGAAAAACAAGCATATTTGTAAAAACTGAAGTCATGACAATTTGGCTGTTTCGTGTGGGGTCTTGTTGGTTGCGGTCTTTTTATTAAGAATAACACATAAAACGGAGATTATTATTATTATTTATATAGCGCCATCAAATTCCACAGCGCTTTACAATGGGCGATTGTGGGAAATAATCTGAAATACAGTGTGCTGATCAATAAAAATTACCCTAAGGGTATGCAAATTCCTAACAATGCCACAAGAAACTATAATATTTTTAATATTTAATTTTCTTCAATATAATGTATTACAGGCTGCAAATGAACTCTGTAGTGTAGAGGCAATTTTAGCATCTTTTCACAGGCTCCTATAATATATTCTTAAAGAGAACCTGTCGTGACCGATATAAATATGCAGTTTTCTAACCACCTGGTTTGACTGGCTTATACAATTAAGTGTTTCTTCCTTTAATATTATATTATTATAACTATTAAAAGCTTGTCTTATTGGCAACATAATTTGTATTACTAGTGTGGTGTCAAAGGAAGACCCACATCAGTGTTAGAACTTTTATTCATTTATGTATTTTTGATGCTTTTTGTTAAGTGCCTTTACAGATATTTACTTTTGTTGATGACATTAAACTCTTCCTACTCTGTGAAGGCTGCTAGGTTAAAATTAGGTCTCTTTTTGAAAATAGGAATACACGGGGCAAAAATATACACTTACTTTTTGGCCAATGGAATGTAGTTATAATGGATCAAGATTTAAATATTGAACAAAAAGCAGAAAATTGCCAAACGCCCTAAGATATACTAACAGGGAAAAAAAAGATTAAAATGAAATGGGAGGTGGCCACATTGGATAAGCATGCATTTGAGAAAATCACCCATAGAGGGTGAGAAAATATACATGCAAATGTACATAAGTTGCAGAATTTTTGTGTATTTATGATCATTTGTTTGAACTTGGTATATTATTAATCTAAGGAACTAATGATCTTATGTGATCCCCCCTCTTTGTTTCTGAATGTGTCCATGGTATCAAACATGATTACGGAGACATTCAATAGATCCTTGAAACCGGAACTGACGCAATGCTAAGATTGCAGACACATCACTACCGTTCCGGGAAACCGACAGCATAGACTTCTTGCCAGGACTCTGCCCAAAGCCAAGTCCGATTGGCGGACCCAACAATTGAAAGCAAAATGCAGAAAAGGGAATCGCGGCACAGGCATCACATACTCTGAAAAGGCCTAGATTTGGCGAAACGCGTCTTAAACCAAGAAACTTTGCTTTTACGGTTTTTATTTTTAGTTTGTTTTAAACTTGTTTTTATATTTCATCACCCAATAAATTGTAATACACAATCTGCAAGCAATATCCTCGCTGGTGCCTGGTCCCATTGTGCTACATACTAGTGCCAGTTTTTGTAGGCTCTATATTAGGTGAGCTCTGCTATATATACTTAAATATTATCCCCATTTGTCATTTATACTGCACCATTTCTATATTTATTTTAAACATAACCATATATAATGTGAGTGAGTTAATTTTAAGACTCGCTCACAATTGAGAAATGGAAAACACAGTGTTGCATTATATATTTTCTCTTTATTTTTCATATATATCCTCATATGTAGGGTGAGCGTGTTAATTGAATCTTTCACATACACCTAATGTTTAGCACTCCACTTACATACTGGTGTTTTCATTGTGAATTCTAAAAAAAGAGTCTCCTGTGCGGACCAATCATGTTTACACTTTCTGTAAACCACACTTCTCCTGCATATACCTGTTTGGAAAGTACCAACTTGCTTCCCATAACAGGTTAAAAGAATCCAACACTTTATGTTGGCTTTATGGCAAGCGAATAAAACAGAATTTTTCCTCTTTCCATTCTCAGATTGCCCGCAAAAAATAATTCTGGCTCTGTGACTAGACCCCTTCCTCCTTCCCCTTGCATGCACTGCTTTACTTTAGGCTGAAGGCAAGCAGAATAGACACTCAGGGAGGGCTTCCCTGTTAGCAAATATGCAGAGTACAGTCTTCTTAACTCTGTGCCAATTGGCACAGACTAAATTGACTGACGGGGAGAGGGCTGTTTTGTAATCTTTGAAGAAATCTAGACATTGGCTAGCAATTCTGTTAGCACAATGTATAGATGCAATTTGACTCTCTATAATTTCTGTTCAAGTTGTATATTTGTATTTACAGATACCATGTAAAAGTGTAGGAAGACCTTCTTAAAGCCCAGTGTGCATCCAGCATTAGTATACTTGGTCGTACATAGAATAGATTCAATTATTTTATCTATCTTAGCCAGAAGCACCTAGTGGCAGTTTGAATGACAGCCAAAAGGGCCACGCGCACTACAATATGTAAATAATGCAGTTTCTCAGACACAGCAATGTTTACATTTGCGACAGAGCAGAGGCAGGATCCATGCTCCAAATCATTTCATGAATCCATCACTATACACATCTACCCTGGCTTAGCCAAATTTTTACATTATCAATATGGCTTTTCACTATTCTAGTGTAAAGGGCAGAAGTGATAGCACTAGTGATTTTTTTTTGCCTGTGTAAATGATCTTATGCAAACCTGAACATAAATTTAATAAAACACGAATGAGAATCATCCAAGAGATTACAGGACTTTTACACTCAGGAGTCCTATTTTGCAGTATATATTACATTGTATTATGCATGTGGCATGTTCCCAAGTCCCATAGTGTTAGTGTATATGAGACCCAGACATGAGTGGTCCAGAATAAGCAGTTCCCAGCAATGCTCATTTACTTTAAAATTGGAAGAAAAAAAAAAAAAACAACAACCCTACAAAGGAGGACAACCCATAACCCGAATTCCTCTGAATAGTTAGACACATCACATACTAAACTAAAGATTCCCCAACAAAATATATACAGTTTGTATATTTATCATATAGTTTATAATGCACTGGTAGGGTCATTGTTTAGTTTACTTCCCTCTCCCCCTCTCCCCCTCCCCCCCCCCCCCCCCAATATTCAGGTTTTGTGTACTGCCACCATTTCTGTATTTACTTATCTGTTTAATTGCATGGATCACCACGTCATTTGTCTAAATGTATCTGCCAAAAACAACTTTCTTATTTCCTAGAATCCTAGCGCTGTTTTTTGTTGTTTGTTTGTTTTGTTTTTTTTAAACTGCATGTTCATCTACTTTACCTGCAGCTAAAAGAAACTGTATACCCTAGAAAATCAATGTACACAGCAGGAGAATACAATAGACACATGGATAAAACTCTAGCGTGCAAGGATGGATATTACTTTGATCCTACATTATTCTTTGCCTTTAAAAACAATGCACAGGACATGTTAAATGTTAATGTTTTGTATGATGGCAGATGGTGCCAAATCTATTCACTCCAAAATGGTGGCACATGATGTGCAGTAGTACATTGCAGTGGAATTGAGAGTGAATTTCAAGAAATTCCAGTTATATGGCACAGATATCAATCCAATTATTTTTCAAAAGGAATGCTTTAGCACTTTCTTGGAAATCTGGTATCGTCCATTTTGTCAGTATATCTTCCTATTAGATCCAATAGTTCAGATCACTAAATCAGACACACAAGTTTCACAGCTTCACAACATGTGCCTGATAGTCGTTAAGTATTTGATCTTCGTGTTATCTTTCGCCCATACCCACTACGGATCTCGTAAATCCACTCTTGCTCTTGAATCCAGAAGAATTAAGTGACATTCTCTGCAATCCTTACAGGTGTTCACTGAAGACAAAGAAAATAGAATTTAGTGAACACGCACTACATGAAACATTGATGCAAAAAAAATCCTGAACACTGATTTAAGAGCTGTTAAAGAAAAGGAATTACCATGATTTTAAGGTATAGAATATTTGCTTCATGATGTACTGTCTAAGATCATATTGCAGTCAACGTGTAACAAAGCATTAGACTTACACAAACATTTGTTTCGGACAGTTTGTCCGAATCAAATTCCGTAGTTTTTTTTAATCAACACCGGAACTAATTGATTGTCTGAGATTTACCTGTGCAGTCTTATTTATTGCATCAGACTCCACAGGTAAATCCCAGACGATGGATTCGTCCAGGTGTGGTTTAAAAGGCGTATTATTCTGACGAACCATCCACAAAAAGCTTTTGCTCAAGTTTATCAAACATACATCTTCATAGAAAAGAAAGGTAATCCGGTAAGTGAACACCAATGCATCATGCCAGAAATACATGATAGAAGGACCCAGTTCTAGTGCATAAATTCACCAGGTGACAATGCCCTTTTCCCCCATATTGCTACAAGGTAACACCACTCACTCCATTATTAAAGGGGACACTATAGTCACCAAGAACTCTTCATCTCAATGAAGTGGTCTGGGTGCAGTGTCCCTGTCCCTTTAACCATGCAGTGTAAAACATTGCAGGTTTGGGGGAAACTGCAATCTGTACATTCCACTTCTAGAGCCTTTCAGTAGGACAGCTCCTTGCGCCGCTTCTGCTGCACTGACCGAGTAGAACTCGCTCACATGACATGGACGCCCCACAGGAAAGCATTGATTAAATGCTTTCCTATGGGAGTGTTTGAAGATGAGTCAGCTATACTTCGAATACGGCTTACTTGGTCTTAAATCTGAAAGTCCCATCAAATTCTTACTTTATTAATACTGCTACTCTTAAAATATTGCCAAGCAATACAAAGATTAACCAGTAGCGGAGTGACAGAAATAGGCAAGAAAATTGGACATGATCCAGAACCTACCAGAAACAAGGTGGAGGTAGTGTAGAACTTGAAAACGTACTTGTGCAATTCAAAAGATCTAATTTGTTATGGAAGATAAGACCGTCGAAATACTGGTGCATCTTATCTACTCAGATCCAACCAAATGTCTAAAAACTTTTTTTGGGGGGTTCATCTTGAAGCAATAGATGCCAGACCTTTAACATGTGTAACCAGCATATGAAACTTTGGTTTATTGCAATTCAAAACCTCTAAGCTTTAAACCACTTATTAAATTAGTTGAACAAATCAGATAATTGCTTTACAGATTAAAGACAGCTAAAAAAAAGTTTCACTCTAAGACTATTGGAACACCACTCCTGTTGGACCTCCTGTTCTTTCGCACCAGTTTTCATGAATCCCATCCCCCTAGCTCCCTCCGATTGTTTAGATCCGGAAAGGTACAATCGGGCTATAGGATCGATGGACGGAGCTGTCCATTGCAAGCAGCAAATAGGGGTGGGGGGGAAGGATTCGTGCCTAGGTTGGGGCTGTGGGGCCTGCCTGGATTTGTGACTTTCTTTGTCTCGCCTACAGGGGATAGCGGTGGAGCAGGAAGTCGATCGTAATATCGGTAACAAGCCAAGGAAATGCGGTCAGAGAAGAGAGACATGGACAGCCAGGTATTGAAAAATAAAGGCAGAATTACGGCCACTGGGTCTCAGGGAATCCAAGAGCAGGTTTGAGTGAGGCTCAGGCCCTAGAGAGCCGGACTTAGGAGACAAGGGGACTAGAAAGATGGCACAGAAAAGAGAACATGGACTTAGAGAAGTTTGGGTTGGGTTATTGGCATAGAGGACTATGGGAGAGGGATTTATAGGTTGAGGGTTGTAATTTTTGGCATATTATACCCTTTTTAGGCTGAAATGGGATAGGCCTATTTTCGTCCGAAAATTTTAGCAGCTGAAATTTCAGTACATCACTATTAAAAATATAAGAAGAGGGCAGACCATGGAGTCAGGCAGAGATGTGTAATCCAGAAAGAAGATTAGCTAGATAGGAGAGGGCTGGACTGCTGATATCAAAGAGAATGGCAGCCCAGACTTCAATGGTGACCAATCAACACAATTTTAACAAGAGGACTTAACCAGAGATAATGCAAGTACCAACTATTCAGCAAATATGAAGTTAAGTAGCAGAATCGCTGATATAACCATAACGAGAAACGAAGACTCACCTGTTAATCCTGGATAAAATTTCCTTTATCCTGATCACCAGCTTCTCGTGCTGCAATGGGTTGCCCTCAATCACACTGTGAAGCTTAGCCATGTACACATCAAGATTTCCTGGCGTTGGGGTCTCACCTGTACCTAAATTCAAGAAATGGATTACAAACAAACAAAAAGTGTTAGATCTTCCCGACATCTCACATCGCAGCTAAATGCCATTCGGAAAGTTAATTTAGTTTTTTAATTTTGCTGTGGAGGGGATTGCTGTCAGGGAATAAAATAATGAAAAGATCTGTGCAGACGTGAAAATCAAGCCCAAAATATGTAGATTTGGAGACTTGAGTTTAAAGCATATCTTAAATCACTTGTTCAGCGTTCTAATAATAACAACAAAGTATTACAAAGAGTAAATGCCACTCCTTTTACCCCCGACCCTCAGAGGTTGGACAGATACAACTGAGGACACATTAGCTCACTGAGCTCTCTCACCGGCCTTGTTATAAACCCTATGAGATACAGATCCTTGACTCCGTTGTGGACATCATTAAAGTATCAAATTGTGGCTGCTGAAGAGGTTACTGGACTCTAAATCATAAATACTACACCAAAGGCTATACCAATAAGACATTTTATTTGCTACAGCAGACCTACTTGGAATGTAGAAGAGAGACAGTGAATTATGGTACTTGTAGTTCAGAAACACCAGAGAGACAGAATCTGAGATGCTTGGGATACACCATTTCTATTGTATTAAAACAAACAATTCTACAAGAAATATACTACTACATGAATAGAAAGACGACACCATAGTTCAAACATCATCGTGCTAACAGGTGTCAGTATTACAAATGCCTCGAAGCAAAGAGTACTCCCAGGAGACAACACATGGAAAATACACCACTATTATCATATCTGGATAAAACTCCTAACTGTGCTCCATGGAGACTCTTCACAGTGCACACCATTTAATTTTCAATACAAGAAAGTAACATCACATAATTAAAAGTATCCAATCATTTTTAAATGTATTTTTTGCATGTTTGTGACAAGGAAACAGTGCCTAAACTATAAGGCAAATTTGAGTATTAAGAAATGAGTTTAAAGGGACACTCTAAGTAGTGGTGTTGCGGTCACCGGCCCGCCGAGCCTCACGGTCGTGCCCGACCGGCACGACCGCTCCGACTACACGAGCTTACCTGCTCGTCGGCGAGCCGGGAACCGCGCGTGTAGTTCTTCCGGGCATCACGCCCGAATCCAATATGGCGCCGACCACGTGGTCGCGTCTATGGATAGCCCCGCCCCCGAGAATTATACTAACGTGTGCGTGACGTCACGACGTCAACGCACACGTACGTTCTGGGGTCAGAGGTCGCCCTCTGACCAATCATAGCTTAGAGAGGGGTATTTAAACCCCTAATTCACCCTAGTACTTTGCCATGTCGTGGTTTCAGTTTCCTGGTTTCCTGAAAGTGCTAGTTTCGTGTTTCTGATTTCCTGGTATCCTGATCCTTGGCGTTTCCCTGGTTATTCTGATCTCTGGTTTCCCTGACTTGGCTTGTCTTATCGGTATTGAGTATTTTCTGGCTTCCTTGACCTCGGCTTTCCCTTTGACCATTCTCTGTCTCTAGCGTATTAGTCCGGCCATTCTAAGGTCCGGTTTACGCTCTGTCCTGTTATTTTTCCTTTTCTGACTTATGTATATGTTTACATAGATTCTGCGTGCTGGACCACATTACTAGTCGTGACATTACGACATGGCCATGGATCCTGCAGAACTATGCAAACATATGATCGCCTGTGAAAATAGGGTGGAGGATATGGACCACAGGTTAGACCAATTTGCTCAGGCATTTCAGACCTTGCTCCAGAGGACTGCCTATTTAGAGGTCCCTCCTGTACCACCTGTGGTTCCGCCACCTGTAGTGGTTCCCGTACCACATAAACCACCGTCCATAACTTTGTCACCGCCCCCTCGTTATGGAGGTGATTCTAAGGAATTTAGAGGTTTTTTAAACCAAATAGAATACCACTTTGAGGCCTCCCCAGGTTCATTCCCAACAGATAGATCTAAAATAGGCTATCTGATGAACCAATTAACTGGAAAAGCCTTGACTTGGGCTAACCCCTTATGGGAAAGTGGTGACGCAATAGCCCGTGATTACAGTACCTTTCTTACGGCCTTTAAGGCTACATTTGAACCTAAAGGCAGGGAGAAGAACGCTGCCAAAGCCCTTATGAGAATCAGGCAAGGCAATCGATCTGTAGCCGATTATGCAATAGAGTTCAGGACATTAGCGTCTGAGGTTGATTGGACCAATAGCGGTCTGGTGGCTGCTTTCTCTGAAGGTTTAGCTGAGAATATACAAGATGAAACTGCAGCTAGAGACCTTCCGGTTAGTCTTAATGAGTTTATTGCCTACATGATAAACATTGATAACCGGCTCAGAGAGAGAGAGAAAAACAAACAACGTAACAGACGTTCTAATTTGTCCATAGCTCCTCGTTTCTCTAACCCAGTGGTGAGTAGCCAAACGCCTCTTCCAGAACCTGAACCCATGCAATTGGGTAGTGCTAAACTCACTGAGGCAGAGAGACAACACAGACGTAACGAGGGGTTATGTATGTATTGTGGCAAGAAGGGACATCTAAGATCGTCATGCCCAGTTCGGCCGGAAAACTTGCACACCTAAGGCACGTACGGGGACCGACCTTAGGTGTGATGTATATGTCCCCTAAATTGACTAAGAACCGTTTCCTGGTCAAAGTAACCTTATCTTTCGAGAACACTACTGTTCAGTGTGAGGCTATGATTGACTCTGGGGCAGCGGAGAATTTCCTAGACAAAGAGTTCTCTGCTAAACATCTCCTGCCCTTAAGACATAAAGAGAAACCTATAGCAGTCGAGGCCATTGATGGAAGACCTCTTACCCAGCCTTTCATCACACACGAAACTCTGCCAATCACTGTTTCAGTGGGTATTCTCCACTCTGAAGAAATTACCTTTCAAATCATATCTTCACCTACAGTTCCGATAATACTCGGTTTCCCTTGGCTCCTGAAACACAATCCACGTTTAGATTGGATTGAAGGAGAGATTGTGAGTTGGGGTGAGAGATGCAAAGGTGTTTGCTTTAAGCAAATCCCACAACCTATTGGCACCATCAATGTTCCTGTTACACCTCCCTTGACCACACAAATTCCTCAGCAGTATATGGATTTGAAAGAGGTATTTAACAAGGTCCAGTCAGAAGGGTTACCTCCTCATAGACCTTATGACTGTACTATAAACTTATTACCAGGGACTATGCCTCCCAAGGGAGGAGTCTATGCCTTGTCCCCCCAGGAAAATCTTTGTTTGGAGGAATATATTAAGGATGCTCTCAGAAAGGGTCATATCCGTAGGTCCTCCTCACCAGCCGGGGCTGGATTCTTCTTTGTCTCTAAAAAAGAAGGAGACCTACGCCCTTGTATTGATTATAGGGGTTTGAATAGGATTACCATAAAAAATGCCTACCCTATTCCCCTTATATCAGAGCTATTCGACAGATTAAAGGGAGCTCGAGTCTTTACCAAGCTCGATCTCCGAAGTGCCTACAATCTAGTCAGAATTAAGGACGGTCACGAATGGAAGACCGCATTTAACACCAGAATGGGACATTACGAATACCTGGTTATGCCGTTTGGATTATGTAACGCTCCAGCGGTATTCCAGGATTTTATCAACGATGTCCTAAGAGAGTACCTTCACATGTTCGTTCTAGTGTATTTGGACGACATTCTCATCTATTCCCCAGACCTAGAGACACATCACGAACATGTGAGAATTGTACTGAAAACCCTGTTACAGAACGGCCTTTACTGTAAACTGGAGAAATGCCAGTTTGACCAAACGGAGATACAATTCCTTGGATACGTTATATCTCCGTCTGGTTTCCAGATGGATCCTCGTAAACTGGAGGCAGTCTTACAGTGGCCATTACCCAAGGGCCTTAAAGCTACTCAACGCTTTATAGGTTTTGCGAATTACTACCGCAAATTCATAAGGGGATTTTCCTCCGTGATTTCCCCTATAACCAATTTAACAAAAAAAGGAGCAAATTGTATATCTTGGCCCAAAGAAGCAAGAGAGGCATTTGAACGATTAAAATCTTTATTTTCCTCAGCACCTGTCCTGACCCATCCTGATCCATCCAAACCATTTATCCTAGAGGTGGATGCATCAGAGACAGGAGTTGGAGCCATTCTGTCTCAAAGAGAGAGTCCTGATACGCCTTTACATCCCTGTGGATTTTACTCTCGCAAACTCACACCTGCAGAGAGGAATTACGACATAGGGAATAGGGAACTTTTGGCCATTGTACTTGCCCTTAAGGAATGGAGGCATCTCTTGGAAGGTTCCAAAGAGCCACTTTTGATCTTTACTGATCATAAGAATTTGGCTTATATTGGGGACGCTAAGAGACTGTCCTCTCGTCAGGCTAGGTGGTCATTGTTCCTCTCCCGATTCAATTTCGTAATTACATACAGACCTGGTACTAAAAACACCAAGGCAGATGCACTTTCTCGGCAGTTTGAGACAGATGAAGTTCCGGAACAGGTGATATATCCTATTGTACCTCCTGAATGCCTCATTGCCACTACAGTTTCCGAAGTGTCTTCTCCACTCTTCTGTGCCATAATAGCAGATCAAACTCAGGCACCTGTGGGAAAACCTCCGGACAAACTGTATGTGTCACCTCAGTTTCAAAAGAAGGTACTAGATTTGTTCCATGACAGCCTCACAGCGGGCCATCCTGGAGTCCATAAAACTCTCTCTGCCATCTCCAGGAGATTTTGGTGGCCTGCTCTTAGAAACAATGTCAAAGATTATGTTGGGGCATGTCAAATATGTGCTGTTTCTAAAGTTCCTCCCAGGTCACCTCCTGGACTATTACAACCACTGCCCATACCTAGTGCTCCATGGACCCACTTGGCCATGGATTTCATTGTGGATCTACCCAGTTCAAACGGGTTTAATACAGTCCTTATGGTCATTGATAGATTCACGAAGATGGCACATTTCGTCCCACTTAAAAAATTACCATCTGCTCAAGATCTAGTTCAAATATTCTTGAGAGAGATCTTTCGGTTGCACGGTGTACCCAAAAGCATAGTATCTGACAGAGGTACCCAGTTTGTTTCTAGGTTTTGGCGTTCCTTTTGCAAACAATTGGGCATCGAACTCTCCTTTTCGTCAGCATATCACCCTCAAACAAATGGAGCAGCAGAGAGGGCGAATCAGTCTTTAGAAGCCTATTTACGTTGCTTTATAAATGCCAATCAATCTAACTGGTACGAGCTCTTACCCATGGCTGAGTTCGCCAGAAACAACGCCACTCATGAATCTTCTAATCACAGTCCATTCTTTGTTAATCAGGGTTATCACCCCACTGTTTTTCCTTCTGCATTCTCAGACACAGAAATCCCCGCTTTGAACACCCGTTTAGATTCGATTCATGATACTTGGGATTCCGTCCATTCAGCTCTGCAAAAAGCCTCATTACGAGCGAAGGTCCAAGCTGACAAGAAACGGGGCGCTAATCCTGTCTATATTCCAGGTGACAGGGTGTGGCTCTCCACAAGACATATCAAGCTTAAGGTCCCGTCCATGAAATTTGCCCCTCGGTACATTGGTCCCTTTCGAGTTACCCAACGTATTAATCCAGTGACCTATACTTTGGCACTACCGGCTCATATGAGAATAGCGAATACTTTCCATGTGTCTCTGCTCAAGCCCCTTACTTGCAATCGCTACACAAGGGTATCCACTCCTCCTCCGCCCTTGGTAGTGGGTGATCAAGAGGAATACGAAGTCCGTTCTATCATGGACTCCAAATTATCCAGAGGTGTCTTGTCCTATCTCGTTGACTGGAAGGGTTATGGTCCCGAGGAACGTTGTTGGGTTCCTGCTGACCGAGTCCATGCGCCCCGTCTTATCCGGTCATTTCACAACCGCTTTCCTCTTAAGCCGGGTCCTTCCCGCTCGGTGCGCGGTCTTCGAGTGGGGGGTACTGTTGCGGTCACCGGCCCGCCGAGCCTCACGGTCGTGCCCGACCGGCACGACCGCTCCGACTACACGAGCTTACCTGCTCGTCGGCGAGCCGGGAACCGCGCGTGTAGTTCTTCCGGGCATCACGCCCGAATCCAATATGGCGCCGACCACGTGGTCGCGTCTATGGATAGCCCCGCCCCCGAGAATTATACTAACGTGTGCGTGACGTCACGACGTCAACGCACACGTACGTTCTGGGGTCAGAGGTCGCCCTCTGACCAATCATAGCTTAGAGAGGGGTATTTAAACCCCTAATTCACCCTAGTACTTTGCCATGTCGTGGTTTCAGTTTCCTGGTTTCCTGAAAGTGCTAGTTTCGTGTTTCTGATTTCCTGGTATCCTGATCCTTGGCGTTTCCCTGGTTATTCTGATCTCTGGTTTCCCTGACTTGGCTTGTCTTATCGGTATTGAGTATTTTCTGGCTTCCTTGACCTCGGCTTTCCCTTTGACCATTCTCTGTCTCTAGCGTATTAGTCCGGCCATTCTAAGGTCCGGTTTACGCTCTGTCCTGTTATTTTTCCTTTTCTGACTTATGTATATGTTTACATAGATTCTGCGTGCTGGACCACATTACTAGTCGTGACAAGTGGTTTTGTTGCATAGATGCCGTATCTTTTTTATGGCTTTGTTAAACATTGGAGTTCCGGACAAATTTTTTAAAATGTGTCAAGAGAACCCACTTCTAGTGTGTGTGTCATACTGGCCTGCCTTGCTTCACCTCTCAAAGAAGGTAAGGGTAACTGCTGAGAGGAGACTGGTAGGCTCTATGATATTTTCTTTCATTTTTAAATGAGGGGTCCATAATTTAAGGCAATAAAAGAAACACTTTAAGGTTAAAAATAGATATATAGGGGGTGGGGCCTGACCGCCGAGCGGGAAGGACGTGGGGCACCTCGGCTCCTCAAAGAAACTACCATAATCAGGCAGAAATTCCCTTTTTATGCCTGTGTTTGGCGATCAGTGGCCACATGAAGGCAAAGAGGACACAAAAAAACACCCGCGGTGTCAATATCAGCCCCCGTCCTGCCGGCAGAGCGGACTACTGGGCGGAAGGGATTGAGGCCTGCCGCGAGGCTCTGGCGGGAGAAACGGCCGATCTCCCGTGCTTGGTCCGGCGGGTCATCTCGCGCGCCTACTGAGGGCCCCATGAGGTTATCCCGGACCCCACTGGAGAGAGGCAGTGACCGCATTCACCATCCGAGCGGCGAAAGGATCAAAGCGGGACCGCACGGCAAAATCCAAAATGGCCGCCGCGCCCATTACAAACCGGAGAAAGAGCTCCCATCCAGCAGAAGCTACAACTCCCTGTGCAATCGGTAGACCTAGGGGTTCTTACCTGGACTCTCACTCTGCTCACACAGAGCGGGCACAGCACGCAGGCTCCCTCAGGTACCCAAGGCTGATGCTGGCAAAGCATAAACGCGAACACACCCATGGCCAGCAAGTACCGAAACAATCTAGCAACCAGCAGGAAACACAAGCGACCTAGAGATGGCCGAGAAGCCAGCCGACCCAGCGCAGCTGCAGCAGTAATTAAGCAGATGCTAACCATGCAGACTGAAAATCCTGCAGAGTACTGTATATACTTTTGTTTTGCATTGACTTTTTAATATCATTTATGCGTGTAATACAGTCAAATTTATCACCGCAGGGAAATCATTTACACCTGTCTATGCCTAAAAATATGCATTACCCGGCAAGCTTAGTGGCTCGCTGCCCCCTGGTGGTTAATTTACAAAGTGCGGAGAAATTTACACCCAACGATGTTTAATATAACCTGCAACGTACTAATCCATGTTATTAAGCATGCCACTAGTTTAACTACTGCTACTATCTTGTGTATTAACTCTTAGTAGTTTATCAAACTGTTTTCTTTTTACTTTGTTTCAACGCACTAAGCACTAAGCCATTTGTCTTCGACTCAATTCTATAAAGCAATGTCTTAGCATGACTTCTACTCCTACCTTTCCCTAAACCACGTTACCAATCGGTGGGCAAAGCGACGGTCCCTTCTAGGTGGTTAGAAAGAATACAATGTACACCCGTCAGTTTTTTCGTTGAAAAAAAAAAAAAAAGTGCAATGTTTCTGATGCCATGTAAACATATGTGATTACCAATCGATCTGCACTAGCTATTGTGGCAGTGCAAATTGTATGTCTTCTCCCTGCACGAATAAAATAAAGAATTAAAAAAAAAAAAAAAAATAGATATGTTTTTGACCTTAGAGTATGCCTTTAATTTGCAACCTATACCTATATTACAGACTGGCAGTAGCACATTCTACAGCGCCAAATCCAAAAAAATCGGGCAGTAAGTAAACACTGATCCCTAGAGGTTCTACTCACGATGCTGTAACTCTCACTGCATGTGTGTGTGTCCCTGTGTTATCTTAGAGAAATACGTTATCAATATGTCAGCAATGTCAAGGGAATACGAGCAATGCGACAACAAAGAGAGAGACAAATTTACAAAGAGTAAATTCTTCTATTTAACTTTTTCTTTTAAAGGAGCCCTATAGGGTCAGGAACACAAACGTGATGTGACCTTAACCCCTTAAGGACACAACTTCTGGAATAAAAGGGAATCATGACATGTCACACATGTCATGTGTCCTTAAGGGGTTAAACATTTAGGATGTCAAAGTTTAGATAATTTTTACAAACAGGTTGGACCAGCATTCTGTCTTAGAAAAAAAATAAAAAATGTTTTGAGATCCGTCCTTCTCTTCCGTACTATGTCAAATGTGTAATTTGTGATGTCGGTCTTGATTTTTTTTCTTTTACTAATAAAATATACTTTACAATTTCATGTTTTACCACACATTCTATCATACACAGTAAAAACAAAATATTAGAATTTCGCAATTATCTTAAATTTTCTATTTCACGGTTAGTTTATCAAGTTCTCAAGCAGAAACAAAAAAGTATCTTAATGATGTATTACTTTTTTTTTTTTTATTCTTTATTTTTGTTGGGCATATTTTTGGTAACATCCAGCATAAAACTCTGCTGCGCCGCAACAGCTGCAGCGAAGTTTGATCAACATAAAACATTTGCATGGTTGAAACATACATAACGATACAGCACTTTTTAATTGTTTAAGCGTGTGTGAGTTAGTGTCCCAGAGATGGGTTGTAGAAGTACTTAGTAGTGTGTGTGTAATTTGTGCTTGTTTGGTTGTTAATTTAGATTGATATTAGGGATGTGTCAGGTCAGGCTGTTCAGTGTGGTGTCGTCCTATTGTCCTATGTAGGGGGATAAACTAGCCCGCCATAGGTGGTACCCCTTACCGTGGGGTTGGCGGGGGGGGGGGGGGGGGGGAGAGCTGGCCGGTGTGGAGCCAATTGCCTGCTCTGTGGCGCCCGGTTCCCAAGTGTTGTGAGTGAAGGAGTGGTAGGTTCTCCGTGGGTGGTTGTCGTGTGTGTGGTGCGTTAACATGCTGTTGATAACTAATTATAAACGGTTTATAAACAGTTCTGGTATAACTCTTAGCGGCCTGGACTATAGACTCTTAGGGTTTCAAGTCCCCGGGTCAGTAGCCGGTTTGGCGGCAGGAACAAATGGTGCGGCTCGGGAGGGGTTCCAACTCTGGATGTACGCCGTCTGTCTTCATGTGTGTCGAGGGGTGGTAGGCCCAGCGCCGTGAGGAGGGTCGGGGCCTCTGTCATCGATGATAGTTTATGTATTGTCCCTTTATGGTTCACCACCAGTAGCCTGGGGGACATCCACCTGTATTTAATGCCAGCTGATCTTAGCTGGCTTGTGAGGTGCTGCAGAGATCTCCGCCATTGTAAGGTGGACCTCGTGAGGTCCTGATAGGGGAGGCTGGCGCCTTCAAAGATGAGCGGTGTCTTGCCTTGCAGTGCTGACCAGATGGAGATTTTGTAGTGGGAGTGTGAGCATCGCACTATGGCGTCCTGTACCGCGGTCGCTGGGGCTCTGCTGGATTTAGGCAGGCGGTAGGTCCCATCCAGGGTGACTCTTTTGGCCTGTGCTGCTGGCAGAATGGTGGCCACCAAGCGTCTCACATAGTGAGGGAGTTCTTCTGGGGTCACTGTGTCCGGTATTCCCCTTATCTTTAGATGGTTTCTCCTTGACCTGTCGTCCAGTGTGGCTAGGTGTATGGAGAGCGAGTGTTGCGAGGTTTCTAGGTGTTGGGTGGCTTCGTGTACGGTTTTCATAGCTTGTTTTAGGTCAGCAATGTCTCCCTCTGTTGTTTTCACTCTATCATTAACTTTCTGTACATCTGCTTTCATAGCTGTCACGTTAGCAGCCAGCAGGTTTTTGATTTCCCCCACCAGGTTTTGGAAGTCCTGCTGGGTGACTGGGGCTGACCAATCTCCTGCAGCCTGTGTGGTATGCCCAGTGTGAGGCTGGACAGGCTGTGAGGGGCTCTCTGGAGGTTCCGCGGCCTTACTGTTCCCATACGGCACCATTTTAGGCGGAGGCTGCCTCTGGAGCATGTGTTCTATGTTCTGCGCCTCTGTAGGAGTATGTGCAGTTGATTTGTGGGGTCTGCGTCCCATCTCGGCAGCAGTTGCGGTCTGCTGTGCCGGCCGCTCTCCGGGCCCACCTGGCGGTGTGAAGGCGCCAAATAGAGCCGCCAGGTCCAGGCTTTGGGTGGTGGGGTAGGCCCCGGTTTTCCGTTTCTTTTTTGGCGTCTTGGCCGCCTGGTAAAACGGCATGTGGTGTGACCGGGTCTCGCCCTCGTTGTTGACAGGTAGGGCACCCGTGTGTGTAGCTGATTTGGGGTGATTTTGGGGGGGGTTTTCTCCGATGTATGTCGGAGCTGCTGTAACTTGTGTCCGCTCCCGTTCAGGCGCAGGCTCCGCCCCCCCATGATGTATTACTTTAAAAATGTAAATTGGTTAAACTCTTCATCTTTAATGAATCATTATTATCTTTAATGAACACATTATTTACATAGGGGCAAATTACAATCTCCTGTTCGATAGTTACTGTCATGTTCACAGCTGGTGAGGAGTTGTGAAAAGATTCTAAAGCAATTGTAATCCCACCAATGAGATACTTTTCAACCCATCTACTGGTATTAGATTAGTGAAAAGAGATATAACATACTTGACCTTCCTGAATAGGATAGATCAATACTCAAAAAGACCCGAAAACCTTTTTTTTTTGTCTTTTAACAATTAAAAGGAACACTATGGCGTTAGGAAAACAAACTGTATTCTTAACGCTACGGTGCCCGCGTCCATATATCTATATAGGCCTTTCTCCCCTATGTGCAATAAAAATTGTAAGAAATTAACAACCTTTTTCCCGCGCTAAACGCTCTAGGCCCTGCTCACCTCTCCACCTCCCACATTGGGGACATAGTGCGCATGTGCAGCAAGACAGCTGCCTCACTCAGCAAGTACTTTATTATACTTTCCACACACTCCAGGGAGAACATTGATCTAACCAATCAGTGTTCTATCCCTAGGAATACTGGAAATGTAAATTGGGCATGTCTGTCAGTTTTACACATGTGCAGTAAGAATATTTCTTCACCTTTAGGCACAATCCTGACAGGGTAAGAAGTTTCAGTTTTCTTACTCCTGCTGCTGCATAATGTTGGCGTTTCTTTTTTTTTGTGGACTGGAAGAAGCTGAAGAAACTCCCCTAGCTGAGAGGCGTGCCCAGTAATGCAATCTGACCAAGTTTATTACATGCTTATCAAAGTTTTGCTTGCTTTATTTTTGTTTGTATATTTGTTTTAGAAAAATGGCAATTGATACATGTCCCTTTAAAATCAAGAGATTGACAGCTAAGCCTAAGAAATCATAAAATGGATTTATAGAATCTGTCCGTGTATTTTATGAAACGTCAATCTCTTTATACAATATTGAATGCACCTGGAAACTATGGGATGGACATTTTCCTAGAGGACTGACCTGGAATGGGTAATGAAGAGAAACTGGCAAGCAGAATCTGGCGAACAGTTTGGAGCTGCTGCTGAAGGACCATTGTCTGCCTCTCCTCTTGTACCAACTCCTGCTCTAGCCTCTCCTTGGCACAATTCATGCTCTCTGTGTGCCTCTGTAAGATGGAATTCTGCTCCTGAAACTCCATGTTCATCTTACGAAGTCTTCTCAGCTCTGCTTCACGCACTGCAATTAGAAACAAAAATACATTTATATTCAAAGTAGAACAAGAAAGCAAATAGTGACCAACAGTTCATTCAAAATAAGATGGGTTGGTACCTTATTTACGTCACATATTTAAAGAAACACTATACAATAAAAACGTGAATTCCTAACGCTACAGTGTTATACTTTACTAACTGCAGGGACAGGATATTTGCCCCCGAACCATCATATTGAGCAGTAGTGATACTGATGCCTATAGTGTCCCTTTAAAATGGCAATATATCTAGCATCAAAAATATAAACAGGGGATAGCCACTTCCTTAGTAGTTTTCCCCATCTCTACACTGTGCATATTATTTAGGTCTTCATAACACTGTGGGTAACACAAATGGAGTGTCAAATGTAGACACACCAGCTGTACCTCAACAACAAGGTTTACTAGAGTCATAAACAACGGCAAAGTGTAGCCATATCTCTCATGCAGAGATCACTTTTGGTAGTGGTGGTACCAGTTAATTATACTGGTGATAAACTTTGCCGCACCCAAGAGAATATCATGGTGCTCTCAGCCAATTCTATCAGATCAGTGTGGTGGTCACAACTTCGGAGTGAAAACATGTGAAGACTGTTTAATCCCATAAGGTAAGAAGGCGCCCAGCGGCTTCAGCCCCCCATATTTTCAATAATACATTAGTATTGTATTTATTTGCACTCACTTTTTTAAACTACACACTTTACATTTAAAATTTTTCATTTAGCTCCCAAAGTGTAAAAATAGTCAAGATAGTAAAATATCAGACCTTTATTTTGATCTAGAAACTCTTCAGTAAAGATTGGAACATCAAACGTGGCAAACCCATCACTCTGAGAATTTCCACTCTGCTCAAAAGAAAAAAAAAATATTAATAAAAATATTAGATAGGCGTAGGGCAGATCAGGATAAGATCAAAAGGACTGAGTTAGGAGCATGCACTATAATTTTAAAGTATACTTAAAGACAGAAAAAGCACAGACAGTTAAGAGTTCAGGAAAAGTTGAAGATTAAAGGGACTCACCAAGTTGGAAGTGGCTCCTAATCTTAGTGCATTGCAAAGATAATCAATTAAAAATGTGATAAATAAAAGTATTTGTCTTTTAAATTCCTGCTACTGATTATCAACCACCGGGAAGCAACACGGAGCCTCTTTCAGATCAGGAAGAGGCTCCACCAATCAGGAGCCTTTTATTATATTTTATCCCATAAACCTCTGTCCAGTATTGATTTATGGAATACGTTATAAGTCTAATGCAGGGGTGGGCAATCTGCGGCCCTCCAGATGTTTTGGACTACATCTCCCTTGATGCTTTGCTAGCATAATGGCACTAAGAGCATTATGGTAGATGTAGTCCAAAACATCTGGAGGGCCACAGACTACCCACCCCTGATCTAGTGAGTGGAACTACTGAATAAACTGACAGCATCCACACCACAGCTGCTATCAGGCCCTACTGAGAGGCGCAATGTACAGTTGTGCTAACATGGCAATGCATAGCGGTCAGCCACAGATCTGACCCTCTCTTGGACAACTGGACAAGAAAGGTAGGGATTTGGAGGGTGTACACATATTGGTTAAATAGAGAAAGTATCGGTTACTATTTGACAGAGTTGTAGCTTCATTCAGTTGGCAAACTGTTGCAGTAACAAACAAAAGGATAAAAGGAAACAAGGACAGGGGAACTCCATTGTGTTTGCAATGAGAATAGGAGTTTATTTTGTTTGTTTTTTAATTCTTTATAAAAGAGACAATGTTTATACAGGAACAATGCCATCAGAAACATAAAGCAGTGTCAAAGATGTTCTTTATATGTTCCAAATATAGCATAGACAAGAATATAGAGAAACATGAAGATAAAAAAAAAAAAAGAACAAAAAAGGTTAAAAAGGGGAGCAAAGGGACCCACTGGGTACTTGTCATTTTAATGTGAAATATTGAGGAAGGAAGGGACAACGGTGTCACTCACTTTGTGTGTGTAGCCATTCAGCAAGGTACTCATACTCGATGCACTGCTTTCTTCTAAGGAGTAAAAAAAAGTCAAGTACATTGTGATAAAATGTAAAAAGTGTGGACAGAAAAGAGGGTGATGGGTGAACATTCAATAGGCATCCATGACAAACATTTTCAAATAAATGCCATTAAAAGGTCTGAAATTAAAACTATTACAACCCATTCTTATTTGAAGCACTTAACATGGGGAACAAACTAAACTTTAACCCCCAAAGTTGGGGTTCTAGTGCCCAGCACCTCTCCCCCATTTCAGCCCTGTGGTATGAAGAAGGTTTAACCATGCAGCTGGTGACAGACAGAGCGTCATCTCGCTCCGCTAGCCCATTAGGTGCTAATTAAAAGAACTAGTACATCCTTTTTCTCAAACCACAAATGGTTTACCTTTGAAGTTAAGAAGTCACCTGGACACTCCAGAACCCATAACAACTTAAAGGACCACTATAGCTTAATGAAGTGGTCTGGGTGCCAGGTCCATCTAGGATTAACCCTTTCTGCTGTAAACATAGCAGTTTCAGAGAAACTGCCATGTTTACTTTAGGGTTAATCCAGCCTCTAGTGGCTGTCTCATTGACAGCCGCTAGAGGCGCTTCCGCGCTTCTCACTGTGATTTTCACAGTGAGAAGATGCCAGCGTCCATAGGAAAGCATTGAGAATGCTTTCCTATGGACTTGCTGAATGCGCGCGGAAAGGAGGCGGAGAGTCCCCACCGCCGAGGGAGCCTGGCGGTGGAGAAAAGGTGAGTGTTTAACCCCTTCCTCACCCTAGAGCCTGGAGGGTGGGGGGGACCTAGAGACCAGAGTACGTTTTCCTGGCACTATAGTGGTCCTTTAAGTGTTCCTTTAAGAGGGCATGTATTACATATATTAAAAGCATTATGTGAGAAGTGCTTCATAAGATGATGGTAATAAGGTCATTGTGTAAAAATGCTTCCATAGGATTGTGTGCAAATAGTATAACCACAAAAACAACAAATCGACTAAAAATAAAAGTTCTCTGGTATAAAAAAAAAAAAAAAAAGGCAACTTGATTTCCAGTAGTCTGATTTTGCTGTTGTTTACCGATAGCTAGCTTATGCTAATAATTCACGGAACGTTTGAACGTAAGAAATTAAAGGGTCTGAGCTTCTGTGAACCAAACACATATTTGCACAAGCCATATACATATTTAAATTGTCCTATACACGTTTTACTGTTTAGATCACTTTTCAGGTTGCCTAAGGTATTGTCTACTGTGGATTTGATGTACACATACATAAGGAGGGATACAATTAAATGCTGTGTCATATTGCACCAATATGCATCCAATAAAGTGTATCTTGGAAAAGGTGATCAAAGCTGCTTCACTTGATTGCTTCTTTAAATGCAGAACGGTCACTTATGGGGTGTCATTTTTGTCACTTATCGCAAAATAAACAAACAAACCACAAAACAAACATTGTGACTGGTGTGCTTTTGGTTGCACCCTGGGGGAGGGAAGGTATCAATATATTCCTAAATCTGTCACCTAAGTATCTCCATTTTCTTCTTCAGCTTTGGAGGTTCCGCTGACATCGGCCCATTACTGGTGTGCTCTAGAGTTTAAGGTGGGGTCTATGAAATATTGTATGATCTGGAGTATGACCACACGTATCTCATGTGCATGGTGTGAGAAAATACCTGTTCCGATCAGTTGATGCTTACAATTGCTGATGGAAAGTGACATGATGTGGTGGCAGAAGATACTTCTAGCTCTGCTCTTTGTTATATTTGGCCCAAGAATCGATATTTACATCAGATGAAATCACACTACCGTACTTTGTTTTTTATATATTCTGATTTCAAGAATATTAAAGTGAAAAAAAAAACCTGTATGATTTTACTAGCACAAAGCATTTTACTCACAACTTTACTGGATGACGAATCCATCTTAAACTATTTGGTGCTGTACGAGATTAGCAACGTTCTATCTCGATGAAGTCATTATGCTTTGTGGATCGTGCCTATTTAAGTTGGAGGAAGAGTCAGTTTTTGCAGTAACTGTTTCTCCCAAGTATCTGACCCAGGCTTTTGATGTTAAACCAGAGTGCCTAGACATGTGTCACACACCCCAGCACGTTTCCCACTATTCCTGTGCCATCACTGTTGGACATGACGTCAACGCACTATGCATCTAGTAATGACAACCAGATAGCGCCCCCTGCAGTGCTAAGGGAACAGAGTGCTTTCCCATTTCAGGCATGTGAAGTCTCATCCATCCATCTTTTTTAATCCAATATCAAATTCCAGACAATGCTGGGTAATTCTTGTGTCTCTTCACTCCTTTGCCCTGACAACGCGGAACAATGTTTCTTCTTTAAATCATTATTTTTGACACATCAGACTACTCCACTTCTAAACCGGATCCCCAAGCCTGTGGATGGTAATTTTTTGGCTTCCTTCTGTTTATGTTACCCCCATGCCATCACATAATCATTGCATGAGTGACTGCCAGTGTAGCCAAACACATTACCTTGTTCTGGACTGCACTAGCAGCTAAATCGGTCATTAATATATATAGAAGAACACGCTGACCTTTTTTGATTTTTTTCTCCTGCATCTTTTCTGAGCACATTTTGTAAGCTTCAGACTGCTGGTACTCTCTTAGCTCTTTCATATACTGCTGCTTGTCTCTCTCAGCTTCATCCAAGTATCTCTGAAATGGCACGGGAAGATGTCAAGTACCATGTTAGAACAGATGAAGATGCTCACAATACAGATTTTACACACATGGTATTTAATTCCTTTTAAACAAAATATAATAATTTATAGAAATGCAAACGTCACTATCTAATCCCGTTACACTTCAACTCTAGTCTTCATTAGACATTAGTCAAAATACGCTAATGCTACAAGCTAGATTTTTCAAATAACGTATTATTTGTCGCAAAACCAGAGAGAGGGGGAAAGCAATAAAGTGAACTTCTCGGGACATTAACATCATCTTTAACTCTGCTTTACGAGAAGGGATAGGAGTGAATGGACTCTAGCGGTCACTCTCAGTATTACAGTAACAGCCCAAATACAGATAAAGATTTCTACAGTAGTTTTAAGTACCTTTTATTAGAAAAATATATGATTTAACTGTATTTGCAGTATGTGGGTATTCTGCTGAAATCCAGACATTATTTCATTCTTTGGCAGTTTTTAGTAAGCTAAACTTCGTTAGTAATTCCTCCAGGGTCTTTACAAACACATATGAGCAAGGTATCAGACTATTTTTTATTGATATATTTGTGTCACAGGTACGGTATGAGAAAACTGCATGTGAAATATTGCAAGATAAAGGACACTGTATACTGTCTAAAGCTTTTCCCTTTATATATATATATATATATATATATATATATATATATATATTTTTTTTTTTTTTATAAAAGGATGAATAATGGAATAATGAAAATTGTGTAAATTTACATATTTTAATTTTTTAAGTTTATCTGCAAATCAATCTATACACAACATATCTGTGTTATGATATGGTTATATGCTAGCTATGCACTCCTAGCTTCAAATAAATGTTAGGTATATTTTTCCAATCATAAAGTGCTCGGTAGTGAAGGGGTTAAGAAAACATGTACAGGGGCGGAGTCTGACCGCTAAGCTGAACAGACGTGCGGGGAAAGAGCTCCCGTCGGGCGGGTAGAATAAACGGAGATATCGGAGGCTACTCAGATCAAGGACACACTGGGGTGCACCACAGAATCGACAGATACCTTTTCTGGAGCCTGTCGGAGCCCAGAACTCGAAAAGCAACCTGCGGCCTACGGGAGTTGGGGCCGGGGAGAGGCGGACGCTCTCTTCGACACCAGATCCCCACAAAAGCGTACCTGATCTTCCACCTCCCCCCCCCCCTCTGGACCGGCGGGGGTTATCCCGGTCCCCACTAACCAAGCGGACTGGAAAAGAAAGTGAATGACCACAGCTACACAGCCAGCAGAGGCACCAGCATGCCAAAGCACACCCAAGATGGCCACCCAGCAGGGGCCAAAGAGAGGGAACGCTGGCAGCCATACACATGCTCACCAACTGGAAGCTCTAGAACAACTCTGCTCGAGCTTCCACACAACCATACGTGACAGGGGAGTGTCCTACCTCCAAGCGGCTTGAATGGTGGCCTCGTGGATCCGTCCGGAGACCCGCCGCCGTCATTACGGACTCCCACTACAAACCTTCAGGGCGGCCATCCAACCAAGCATGCAACGACAATTCAGGGTACAAACGGCAAAAACAAGCGCACCAGTCACGCACTTACCCACAGCGATGCCGACGACTCCTCAACACGGGTGTACACCTGCCCGGGCATACAGAGTCCACATGCGGCGCCGAAAAACAACTAGGCGAAGGCCCGGCAAACCCATGCGAAGGCCAACGCCAACGGCGGTGCTCCGCCGCAACAATCATCCGGCATCAGCCAACTTGCCGTCAAGACAAGTCAAGGTAAACCTGCAGCGCATACACCTCATCTCAGGAGCAGCCCGCTCCAGACTGAAAATTCACAGGCGGATCTGGCACAACAGGATCCGTGACAGAGCCTTGAAGGTGACACGAAGCTGTCGACACGACGAGGAATGGCCTAACACCTATTGCAAAGGACTGGCAAATGCTCGTAAGTGCCTACCGACGCACGACAGCAATTTACTGAAGTTACCACTCCAAATCAGGCTGCCATATCAGTCCTCCAGGGTGGGCATCGGCTGATAGACGTGCACAGCCACGGGCACTCGCACCACTCATCATTGCCATGACACACTGCCCGAATGCACAACCCGTGGCTACTGCCTACAAGTTGAATTTTTATTATGATTTTATGCTTATTGTTATATTTTGCTAGTGCCCTCAAAAATTATTCTCATGTAATAGCCAGGCAAATATCCCAGACCTACCTAAATGCTATTCTTCTTACTGTTACTGTTGCAGATATGTTTTGGTCAAGTATGGCCATGATAGTCCAGCCAGCAGCTTCTAAGCTACTAATTACCATAGTTGAGCATGTTACCGTACCTTTTTCCCATTGATTATATTACTGTCAGTTAAAGCAGCATGTATTAATTATTCCTCTTGTCCTCACCATATATGACATTGCTTATAGTATCCTGTTTATTACTTAAAAATGTGCAGTTAAAGGGACACTCCAGGCACCCAGACCACTTCAGCTCATTGGAGTGGTCTGGGTGCCAACTCCCACTACCCTTAACCCTGCAAGTGTAATTATTGCAGTTTTTTTAAAACTGCAATATTTACCTTGCAGGGTTAAGTCCTCCCCTAGTGGCTGTCTATTAGACAGCCACTAGAGGACACTTCCTGCTTCATAGCACAGGTTTTCTGTGCTAGAGCGTCGCTGGACGTCCTCACGCTGTGTGAGGACCTCCAGCGTCGCTCTATTCCCCATAGGGAAGCATTGAAATTCATTTTCAATGCTTTCCTATGGGGTGCGCTAATGCGCATGCGCGGCATTGCCGCGCATGCGCATTAGGTCTCCTCGGCCGGCGGGCGAGATCAGTCTCGCCCACCGGCCGACGTAACCAGAAGGAGGAGCGGCGGGGGAGGAGGAAGCAGCGACGTGGGACCTGTCGCTGCCCCTGGTAAGTGACTGAAGGGGTTTTCACCCCTTCAGTAACCGGGGATTGGTGGGTGGGAGGGAGAGGGACCCTCCAGTGCCAGAAAAACGGATCGTTTTTCTGGCACTGGAGTTTCCCTTTAAACCTCATGCCACAGTACTATGCCTTTTGAAATGCCTGTGTCAGCTATTGTGGCGTCACAAGCTTGTCTGTCATACTTATGCACTACAAAAATAAAGAATTTAAAAAAAAGAAACCATGTACATTGGTTAGCAAATCCGCCTACACCAACATATAGATCAGGCCTTTCCAACCTTCGGGCCCCCCCAGATGTTGCTGAACTACAACTCCCATGATTCCCTGGCTATCTGTTTCATTGAAAGAATCATGGGAGTTGTAGTTCAGCAACATCTGGGGGGCTGCAGGCTGGACAGCCCTGATATAGATGAAATAGATGTACAGACTGACTTCACCCTGTATATAGAAAACCAAGTTGTGGGTTTTAGAACGGGTACATTTAAAAAAAAAAAAAAAAAAGCCTTTGGTAATCACAACTGCCCGCATTTTTAACCCATAAAAATAAAATATTACATTAAAACATGTTCTTAGTTTAAAGGGACACTATAGGCACCCAGACCACTTTATTTCATTGAAGTGTTCTGGGTGAATTTCCCCTGTCCCATTAACCATGGAATTAAGCCAAGTAAAAAGGGTTTCTAACCCTATACTCACTAGGAAAAAAAGGGAACCTACACAAACAGGGACAGGGACACTAGAGCGTTTGGAATACCTAAGTTTGTTCCTTTAAATCGATTCGGGTTGAGAAAATGAATTTCAATTTTCAGACTAAATAGTCTTTTACCAGCTCAGCTAGTGCAGCTTAAAATGTTAAATTCACTTGAACTCACTATATACATTCCCAACAATTCACACCTCGATGGAAAAGCTTTATTGCTGTGACAATTTGTCTAGTACAAATATTACAGTATCACCATAACCACTATGTGGAAAAGTGTTTGTTATGTTGTCACTATGCGGTTTTCACGATGTATGCAAAGTGTATTCTTTGCTCAAACAGGAATAAGCATAGTGTAATAAAATTTTTTTTAAAAAAATCTAAAAATGAAACCTTAAAGGAGTAATCAATGCTTCCCAAATGCATATTCTGGTTCTGTTGCTTACAAGTAAGTGCTTTATCCCTTAAGGACGAATGACTGTATATGCCAACATTCTAAGGAACCAATAGTAAAATGAAAGACTCACTCATTTGAGGACTACAAAGTCACATGGAACAGCAAAAACAAGATAATCAGGATAAGCAAGATTCATGCTGGCAAAAGATCTATCACGTCTAAAGCGGCTAGATTAGAATAATGGCAATGTCCCCATAACCTGGCAGTGTAAAACATTGCAGTGTCAGAGAAACAGAATGTTTACCTTGTAAGGTTAAGACAACCTATAGAAGACAGCCACTAGTGGTGCTCCCTGGATTCTAACAGAGTTTGACTCCGAGAAACGACGTAGGACATCCTCACGCTTTGCATGAGGGCGTCCAACGTCTTCAAAATGCTATGGGGAAGCTTAAATGTGGGCACGGCGCTCGCCAAGCATTAGGTTCCTCCATCCGCATTAGGTCACTGGAGGACGAGACCGATCCAGGACCGAGGGATATGTGTAAAAAAGGGGTTTTAGCCCTTGCATTGCTGGATGGTGAGGAGGGGGGACCTAAAAGCATAGATAAAGGAGCACTCTGATGTTTGTTTAGAAAAAATGTTAAACACCATACTGGGAAGGTTTAAGTTACACAGCACTGAACACACCCAAAAAAAACCTTCATTTAGACTTTTAACCAATATTCACTCTTGCACTGCTTTTCACAACCCATACCAGCTATCATGTGATAAGGTACATGTGCAAAATAGTTACCATTTCCCACATGCAAAGAATTTAGCCCTGCACTCACTGAGGCTTTTTATGGAGCATGCATAAATAAGATCATCTTGAGCAAGGTCAATCCAGGCTTGTACAGTACATAAACAGAGTGAGCTGTGAAAGAATGCTTTCACACAAGTTAACATAAGGGAAATATTCTGTACTGTGACAAAGCCCTCCCACCAGCTAGCAAATATAATCTAAACTAAAATAGAAACCCTGGTGTAAGGATCACACTGGATCTACAAAACGAATACCAATTTCAGTTAACTCACATAATAAGAAGTTAAAGGGACACTGTAGTCACTATAACCATTTCATTTATTAAATAGGTTATAATGCCTGGAGTCCTCTGGTGCTGTCCCTCTACTTAAAATGGTTTAAGCAATTTAAATAAGTAAAATTAATGTCCCTGGCCACCCATAGCCTGCCCAGGGGTGGGGAACATTTTTTCTGCCAAGGGCCATTTGAATATTTATAACATAATAATAATTTGCGGGCCATACAAAATTATCAACTTGAAAATTAGCCTGCTATATTTGGTCAAACATTCAATTAACTCATATCTGGCGTGTGATGTTAGCTGTTATTGATGATGTTGGTACCTGCAACTGCTTTTTTCAGCTTTGTGTTGGTCAGTGTGGAGCACAGTTGACTCTTTGCAATGCTCACTACAAACAAGCTCACTGACACAAGCTCACTACAGACAAATTAACTGATGCACACATGCTCACTATTTACAAGATCACTGACACAGCTCAGTACAGACAAGCTTACTAACAAACTCTCACTACAGACAAGCTCACTGACACACATGCTCACCAATAACAAGGTCACTGACACACACACGCTCACTACAGACAAGCTCACTCACTAGCAGGCACATAAACACACAAGCTCACTGCCCACTTTCTAGCCTCTTCCTGTCGGCGAGGTCAGCTGCTTGAGTGTGGGGGCAGAGGTTGAGTGCAGGGTAGAGCAGGAGAGGCACAGAAAGCTCCCTCCCTACAGTGCTCCCTCCGGCAGCTGTAATGTGGCCGCACCAGCCCCCAGTACCTCCCCCCCGAACTCCCACTCACAGACCGAGAAGAAAAATATTTCAATGTTACATTTCGAGTCCCATCTATGGTTGCGTTGGCAGAGCCACACCAAATGATTTTGCGGGCTTATAAGTCCCACCGGCCAGATCCCCACCCCTGTTTCAGCCATATCAATTCATACACGCAATATGCGCTGTGATATACTGAAAGTGGTGAGCTGCTCAGGCTAATTTTTCCTCAGTCCAAGTGGTACAGAGAGGATGGGCTGCTGGGGATGCTCAGTTAGCATTAAAACATTAAAAAAACACTGGTTTAACACTGAGTGAAGGGATGGGGCCTAGAAACCATAGACACTATAACTACTTCCAAGAAATTACGCAGTTACAGCGCCTACAGTGTCCCTTTAAGATGGATGCCACCTAGAACCTTAGTCTTCGAAAAGCTGGCAGGTTTACTTGAATCTGTCAGAAGATGGTCCAATACAAAAATGGGGTTTATTAAAGGGATACTGTAGTGCCAGGAATACAACGCTGTATTCCTGGTACTACCAATCCCTCTGAAACCCCCCTCCATGGCGCCTCCGTGTCCGGTAAATGAAGGGTTAAAAACCCTTTACTTACCAACAATATCCCAGTGCCGATGTCCCTCGGTGCTGGGTCGAAGCTCCGCCCCCACCGACATCCCGCGACAAGCGGGGTCTAATGCGCATGCAGAGCGTGAGAACATCCAGCGTCAGTTAATGGACCAAAAGTGAGTTGCGATTCCAGAAGCGCCCTCAGTGGCTGTCTGGTAGAGAGCCACAGAGGGCAGACTTAGCGCTGCAATGTAAACAGACTTAGCGCTGCAATGTAAACAGACTTAGCGCTGCAATGTAAACATTTACATTGCAGCACTAGGTGCAAAAGAAACACAGCACCCAGACCACCTCAATGAGCTGGGTGCCTACAGTGTCCCTTTAAGTGAAAACTAGTGAACTGAATATCGAATTGCAAAATTCAGGCTAAAGTGGCCGATCTGTCACTATAGTCGAATTTGTAGATTTTTTTTCCTCCAAATTAATACTTTTTGCCTAGATTTTTTTGTTTCAGTTTTCAATTTAAACTATAAATTCTAATCAAAAGCAACAGAAAACTATGTGTAATGAAATAGATAAGAGTATAATTAGTAACACAATGAAACATTTGCTTAACTGCAATATAATAGATAGTAATCGGCTCTAATAACAAGCATACCTGTTTCTCTGGCCCAGGCAGAGTGCTCCATTCCGCTCCCAGCATTTTTGTTATTTCTGGGAAGGGCAGGTCTGGATGCTGACCACGTATCTGCTCTCTACGTTCATTCAAGAATCGAACGTAACCGGTGACTGGGGCTTTGGGTCCGTTAGGTAGAATCTTTTTTCTTTTCTTTCCTTTTGGCCATCCCCTCTTCTTAACGGGCTACAAAAGGTAAACAGAAGAAAATAATGATTCACTAATCAAATCAAAACATGCAAAAAATGTAAATGACTATTATACTGTGGAATCACAGACATTTCGAGCTATTCATACATTAAAGGAAAGCTATAGTGCCAGGAAAACAAAGTTGTTTTCCTGGCACGATAGCTCCCTATAGACACCAGACCTTAAGAAACGGTCAGTCCTGCAGCCAAAGATTCAGATATTCATTGTATTGCCAACAGAGAAAGTGAATGGGAGATAAATCTATGTTACAAAGCACAAACACAAGAGGTTTGCTGATGTGTACAGTTTTAAAAAGGTGGTTCCTGAAAAGTCCTCCTGAGTGAGTAGAATGAGGGATACCAGAATCAGCCAAAATTCTGGATCTACCAAAAGACAGGGAAACAAGGTGCACACGGCTGTCGGATATCCCTGGTACTAGAACCACTAAGGCAATGTTTGGTGCGCAAATTGAGACACTGTAAGCATATTTTTTTTCACTTTGATAATAAACATTCAAAGAAGCGCAAAAAAAAAATAGGATTTAAAAATCTAAATCAATAAAATCTTCAAAATTCAATCTATTTAACAGCTGCTATGCATAAAACCATTAAAACAAATAGTTTTTAAACGCTCACACACTTAAGGATGCCAGTTTTATTGATAAAGAGTAAATACATCTGGGTTGACAAACCTGTATTTATAACACTATAGTATCCCTCTACTTCCCCCTACCTCACCACAATACAACTTTAGCTTAATGAAGCAGTTTTGGTGTATAGAACATGCCCCTGCAGTCTCACTGCTAAATTCTCTGCCATTTAGGAGTTAAATCACTTTGTTTATGCAGCCGTAGCCACACCTCCTTGCATGTGTCTTACACAGCCTTCCAAAACACTTCCTGTAAAGAGATGTCATTTGTACATTTCCTTATTTTATTTCAGTATGATTAATTTAGAATTATTTAAAAAGAAATTTCCCCATTTTTAACATTTTATTAATACTTTATGTTGTGTTAGGTATACATATATGATTTTAAAAGAGAGCCATTTTTGTCCTTTGAAAAAACAATTTATAATAAATATGGGAAATCTTAAAATTGTGGTGTAACGAAAACAAAGCACACATTCTAGGTTCTGTTTTAATTCAGAATTTGGACAATTGACTTCATCCTTAAGGGATTAAGCCAAAGTTGTTTTGGTGCCCAGAGTATCCCTTTAAAGCTACAGTAATCCATTTTCAATGTAACTGCCATTGATGACCTTTTACAGGACCTTTGCTTTAATGCAAAGGGCAACAAAGAAATAAAAATGGATACATGTTTCAAAACGTCCTTTTTATATGTCACGTTTCATTCTCACTTTTTAGAGTTATGGCATTTTAAATCAGTTTGTTTGACATGCAAGAGAACGTTTTACTGTAAACCTGTAATAAAAATACAACTATTATTCTAAATATAACACATAAAAGGGTGACTCCAACTAGAGAACTCTGGATTTGGTTAGAGCACCCCTCCCTATCCTGTTCCCTACTCCCACCCCACCCAAAAAATGATAACGTTCATTTTCAGCGCCAATGCCAAGTTCTCCCTGCAGCCTAATCACTGAAGTGGTCATTGTGCTTGGAATAAATCATTAAAATCTCACAGACAGTATAACAATTATGTGGCTCCATTAGTGGAACTACATTCTAAAACATACAATTGTCTAGATATCAGGAGAAGAAATATAAATTTACCTCTTCCTCGGTTGCTCTGTTCTCCCCACTTGATCTTGGGGTCTCCATTTTCTCCTGTTTGACTGTTACAAGAAAATTTCCTCCATGTGGCTTTGTTACAGGATGTCTAAAGAAAAAGACCAGACCACAACAGCTTGGATGAACCCAACATTCATGAAAATGGGAATTCAAAATGATAATGTTTAATACGTTTGCTGCAAAGTATAACTTCAAAACAGAATTCTTTAACATTTCAAGGAATTAAAAAAAAAAAAAAAAAAAAAAAATCACTTACAGAACTCCGGCCAAGGGTTTGGGTGGTTGGGACATTGTCTTCCGAAGGCTGCAGTATTCTTTGTTTGAAAAATAAAGAGAAAAAAAATACATATGATTTATCAAACGGGAATGTAAAGCATAACCAGAATGTTAAGCAAAAGTTAGGAAGTTCATATATAAAAGTAGAGCCATAATGGATAAGAAAACCTCTAAAATTGTATTAGACCATAGAGCAACGGTCAAGGCGATAACTTGAGAGTTCCACTAGATTTGATGTTGACTGCCCTACTTTTAATAGTTTAGACCACTTTTTAGAATAGGACACTTTGAGAAATCTCCTCAATTGATTCTATTTCATCTCTAGATCACTCTGGTTATGCCTGTAATGAACTGGATGGTGACGTCAATTGCTATATTTTTATTATGACTGTAGCATTAGTTATAGGCAGCTTTGATTGTTTTATTCAGTGGTTGTGAAAGGATGTTCTGCAGTAAACCATTCAAATGAACCTTGGCGATTTCTCGTGACTGTGTGTAATGACCAAAAAACAAACAAGAGTCCTGTGCATCCAGTATAGGTGTGCACACCCAGGTGCTATCACAATTTATTTAAAGGATAACTACAGGGTCAGGAACACAAACATGTATTCCTGACCCTATAGTGTTAACACAACCATCTAGCCCCTCTGGGCCCCTCATGCCTCCATAAATATAGTAAAAATCTTACTGTATTTAAGCCTAAAAGCTTTTAATCTGCATGCTGTTAGACTCAGAAAAACAAGCATGTGGTAGCCTGATCCAATCACAGTGCTTCCCCATAGGATTGGCTGAGACAGACCTGGCCAATCAGCATCTCCTCATAGAGATGAATTGAATCAATTAATCTCTATGAGGAAAGTTCAGTGTCTGCATGCAGAGGGAGGAGATACTGAATCACAGGATGCTGTGCACAGTGCTGCCCTGTGCTCTGCGGACAGCAGATCTGAGTGGATGGAGCAGATCTGAGCGACTGCAACTGGAGGTGTTCCTAGCTTTCAATGTAAACACTGTATTTTCTAAGAAAATACAGTGTTTACATGAGAAAGGCTGCAGGGAGCTATAGTTCTCACCTGAACAACCTCATTAAGCTAAAGTTGTTCAAGTGACTATAGTGTCCCTTTAAGGACAAAGTTAAAGCAGCAAACGTCTCGGGCAGCAGCCCTTTCTCAATGCATTGAGGAACATTTAATTATGCAAAATTACATACTTTTTTTTCCATTTTATTTGTATTGTTTTGCAATATACAGTATATCTTATCTTGCAGTTTTTCCAAGATCCAAAATATTTTAATAAAAGCAAATATACACTTCTTTTTCTAAAACAAAAAGGTATTTCAAATGTTCTGTGATGGTAATGAGCATGAAAATGTGATAGGATACTTCCTAGAATAATGCATGATCTTGGAAATTTCCTTCACGGTTTGGAATTATGAGGGAGGCTGTCATTTTCAGAACATTTGCAGACATTAATTGGGTGGATGAGTTCCTGACAGCAAGCTGTAGTTATAATGGTTCCAGGAATCCCCTTCCACGCCCTCATAGTAAGGAGTCTAGCCAATTTTGGCCGTTTTGACTTCTTACCTAGTAACACGCCAGGTGCCACTACCTGCCATTTGCTAAGGAGAGCTTTAACATCCTG
Source organism: Pelobates fuscus (assembly GCF_036172605.1). Taxonomy (NCBI): domain Eukaryota; kingdom Metazoa; phylum Chordata; class Amphibia; order Anura; family Pelobatidae; genus Pelobates; species Pelobates fuscus. The sequence goes on from NC_086321.1 coordinate 353,618,703, forward strand.
GTGCCAGAAGTGGGTAGGTACGTGCAATGCACTCTGAGACCTAAACCACATAGTTTGACAAACATTATGGATATGAAAAAAAGTATCCAGTTCCATATTTGCCACAGCTTGGCTATTCAAATTGAGTTTTTCTATTCAATGTAATTTTCCGTTTATTGAAAAAACAATGTTTTTGACAGACAAAGGGGCATAAGCATAACCAGTTTAATCTAGTCCAATAAATACTTAGGAATTAATATTGTATTGGTCATTTTATACTTCGTCAGGTGAAACTAAAATAAAATGTTAACAATAACACGCACGGGCACTTGCCTCATTAATAAAAAAAAAAAAAAGAAAGTTTTATATTTGTGCTTATTTATAACAAAATTGTTTTGGGTGTACCTAAATAAAACAAATGTAGAAATATTAACAACTAATGGTTAATTTAAAGTGTAATTGCTTGCCATTAAAATGAAACTAGACATTTTAAAATTAAAGCGGCATTGTCACAGGCCAACCCTTATTTTTATTACATCCCCTATGTATTCCCCCCATCTAGAATTTGACCATTTTTAGCTTTTTTATGGATGCCTTCCTGTGCTTTTTCACCGCTCTGTGCTGACACTCCAACACAAAGCTTGGGTTATGAGAGATGGATCACAAGATTACAGAGAAGGGACTGAATGCAAAATTGTTACAATAACAAGAAAGTTAACTGAATGAAAGTTATTTCAATCCTGCAGAGTACAGTTTCCATAATATTATCTTGGTTAAAAACGCTATTACATTTAGAAAGATTATGGTACAATGACATATGCTTTCTACAATATATACAAATACATGTATGGTGTTAACCTAACCATCCAAGTCCCTGAGATTGGCTGCAAGGTATCGACATGGTCATGTAATACATGGCCAATACAAAATACTTAATGTACTACTATTTTAAATGCATTCTACACAAAGAATAATCTCATATATGAAATGTTAAACAAAAAATATCAGGTCATAGAAAGCCTAGAATTTTCCTCTCCTGCATCCTGGTAATAACAACAGGACCCACACGGGAACGCATTTAAATGGAAATGTAGTTAAAAAAAAAAGGGGGACATTTATATTGAACACAGGGCAACAGTGGCCAAAAAAGAGAGGCATATGGGTCAATATATATATATATATATATATATATATATATATATCAGTAATTTAAAAAGATAAGATATCCACAAAAATGCAAGGGAGACAAATACAAAATAATTAAGGGCCAAAAAGGAACAGAAGAGTAATAATGATGATGATCCATATAAAACACAGGTCAATGATAGGTCAAAATATGTCTCCCCTGCCACAAGTCAAGCTCAACTTGACACCACAGGCTAGGTGAGACTGATATCAGGTAGCTGTGCACTATAAAACAGGTGAGAATTGTTGGAAATTCAACATGAATTTAAGGCACAATTCTCCAAGTCGGCAAGGTTTGCAGGTTGGTCAGCTGGACCTCATATTCGAAATTCACTTTCGAATTCTCTTTCAATTTCTAGCAATTCTCACTTTAGTGAATAACTGTGTAAGACTACTAAAGTTCCATGGCCATGACGGGTCATTTCTGTTACCCTGTTTCTTACTAATTCTCTTTCCCTGTTGCTTACCAATTCTATTTCTTCAGCTTTCTGCACACACACACAAAAAAATAATAATTAAAAAAAATCTTGAAATAAATATAATCAAATACTGTACAACTAGGGCTATGGGAGGCAAAATTCCTGTATTCCCAATTATTATTCTCATGTTTGGCATTTGTATAGCGCCAACCTATTCCACAGCGCTTTACAATAACAATAACCCATATGCGTTTGTGATATGTTTGTTTCTAATTTTTTTTAAAAAAGGGATTGTGTATATCTGTATTTCCTATTGTTGATAAATAAATAAATACACACGTGTGCCGTTTTAGACCATCTAGAATCAGATCAGCAAGAATATACCAAATATTCTAAAAAGGATTGTGTGTGTTTATATTGACAATAATAATAATAATAATAATAATAATAATAATATAAAATATATACACTGGGTATTAGCTTAGTGACCTCACATTTGAAGAATAAAACCTGCATCATATACAATATTTAAAAAAAAAAATTAAATAAATAAAACCAGGCCACAATTATAAACAACATATTTTTTTTTTAAATAATAAGGATTATGAGCACAAAAGGTTTATCCCCCCATTTCTTAATAAACACACATATTCTAATACACCCACAGCATGCCTGTGTATAAGCAGGCTGAGCCATGATATGGGGTTACATTGTATTTATACCCGGGCTTGGTGGAAGTCTAAGGGGTTAATTAATTCTAATCAGTCCCTGGATCAGTAAGATGACAATAAACACCATAAACACCGCTCTTATGTAGAAAAAAAAACGCCCTTAGGAACCCTAGGAATCCCGTGACGTGCTATGACCGTCCAGATGTCCTATTGTCCCAGTGTGACCATTCTATAGAATGATATTGTTACCTCTCTTATTAAACTTTCCTTCTTCTCTCGCATATCTCTCAACCGCGCTTGAACCCCGTCCTCCTTCTTCACGCCTATTGGTCGAGACGTCTGCCCCGTTGCACAATCCGCGGATTCTGATTGGACGGCCGAACTCCCTTAGATTATGAGGCCGAAGGGAATGCAGGGCGCCGATTGGCTGCGTCGCGGTAACAACAGTTTTTGCAGGCAGGGAGCGCTGCGCGAGTGACTGGAGGTTCTGTCAGTCAAAGTGGAAGCAGGTTACGTTGCGCTGTGTTTCTCCACCGCCAATCATTAATCAGCTTCATCCTAGTGGTAGGGGTTTCTTAAAGGGACAGGCATAACCGGAAATAACCAGGGGGAAAAGGGAAGTGGTAATTTCCCCCCAGCCCCCCAAGCTGTGACATAATAAAGAATATATTTTATTTGTTACATTGTTTATGTAATATAGTTTATCAAAATACATTTCTATATTTGATGAGTGATATACTCACTGGATATTTTGTATCCAAGTGCTTTTGTTATATTTATTCCATGTAGGCAATTCTGCATTGTCACAGTTGTACAGGGTTATTCCAACAACCATAACCACTTCAGTGCAGGAAAGGTGTATGCCTACATTTTTTTTTTAATTCAAATTTTATTACAGTTTGGAGTTTAGTGAATAAACAGTTATTTTTTTTTCTGTTACAATTGGAAATATTCTCCAACTTTGCTACTTTTGCAACTCATTCATGGTTTGTGCTATAAAATGTAAAATAAGCCTTCTTTGGACATGTTTAATATTTCATAGCACTCACTGTGGGTAGCAGTTAAGGCACACCTTCCTTTTTTTTTGTCTCATACAACAGTATGTTTTGGGCATGTGTAAGTACACTATTTTATAGTGCGTGCCAAGGTAGTCTCAGGGCTTCAAAGAATTTAGCGTAACTAGAGGGCTCTCTTGTTTCCTTTTGTATACCCCTGTGGGATGGTATGTGTGATGGTGATAAGTCGGTTGTAGTGTGCCGAAAACGACTTACTGGTAGGCCTGTGAATAAAAGAAGGCCAACCAAGGAGAAGAATGGAATAATTAAATTAAATAAGGGGTGGGGTGACCTGAAACGGACCGACCAAGGTAAGAGAGGGGATATGGTTTTTATAGGACAAATATATATATATATATATATATATATACATATACACCAGAATGCTGGCAGGGCACCACGCAGTGGCGTACACATGACCCATGGTGCCCCCCCCCCCCCTCGCGCTTACTCTGCGCGGGCCGGGGCAGCAACACATGGCGGCAGGCACCATGCGCGCCGCGTACTGATACCGGCGCCGGAAGATGACATCATCTTCCGGCTCCGGTATCAGTGCGGTGCGTGAGGGAGCTGAAGAGGAAGCACTCAGGGGAGAGTGCTCCCTCGCGCACCAGCCAGCCTGACCGGCCGCCGGGTGTAAGCAGGGCCAGCCTCGGGGGTCCCGGAGGTGGCCGGCTCCTGGGCCCCCCAGGAGAAGAGGCTGGCCCAGAGCGTACATACTGGGTCGCAGGGGCGGCCGGGCCCCATGGTGGGCCGGGCCCGGTCGCAGCCGCGACTCCTGCGACCCTGGTATGTACGCCACTGGCACCACGTATATATACCACCCAACGTTTCGGCCTGATAATCTTTTTCAAGGGTCGAAAAGTCGGGTGATATTTATGTTATGCCCTGTGTCCTCATTAGCTGAAGAGATATAACACTGTGTGCAGTATTTTCTATATTAAAGGACAGTAGCATTTTCTGTCTATTTGTATTTATTTCTTGGTTTTTTTACTGTAAGGTTTTGTTGCACATTGATTTTCCCTGTAGACTGTTTATCTACTATATATATATATATATATATATATATATATATATATATATATATATATATTATTATTATTATTATTATTATTATTATTATTATTGCCATTTATATAGCGCCAACAGATTCCGTAGCGCTTTACAATATTTTGAGAGGGGGGGATGTAACAATAAATAAGACAATTACAAGAAAACTTACAGGAATAATAGGTTGAAGAGGACCCTGCTCAAATGAGCTTACAGTCTATAGGAGGTGGGGTATTAGAAACATTAGGATAGGAAATATCAAGTAGGAGTGAAGCAGAGCTGGAGGAGAGAGCAAAGCACTATCCCATAGGAGAGCAAGAGACAGGTATGTAAGGGAGAGATTACTCTGGGAGGCCATACGCTTTCCTGAAGAGATGGGTTTTAAGGCCCTTCTTAAATGATTGAAGACTAGGGGAGAGTCTGATGGCAGTAGGCAAGTTATTCCATAGGAGAGGAGCCGCCCGTGAGAGGTCCTGCAAGCGTGAGTTGGCCGTATGGGTGCGAGCAGCGGTCAGGAGGTGGTCGCGGGCAGAGTGGAGGGTACGAGGAGGGGCATACCTCTGGATCAGTGAAGAGATATAAGAGGGGCTGGAATTGTTCAGTGCTTTAAATGTATGGGTTAGCACTTTGAATTGACTCCTATAGGATACAGGGAGCCAATGTAAGGACTGGCAGAGGGGCGAGGTGTGAGAGGACCGACTGGATAGGAAAATCAGTCTAGCTGCAGCATTCATTACAGACTGTAGCGGGGCAGTACGGCTTTTGGGGAGACCAATCAGGAGAGGGTTACAGTAATCCATGCGGGAAATTACTAGAGCATGGACAAGCTCCTTGGTAGCATCTTGCGTAAGAAAGGGGCGGATGCGGGCTATGTTTTTGAGTTGGAATATATAAATCAGCACTCCCGGGTAATTTTCTCAAGAACTTCTTTACTAAAAAAAAAGTGTAACAGCCAACGTTTCAGTTCCATTTAGGAACTTTCATCAGGCCAACCACGAGGTGGTTGGCTGTTTGCTGTTGCTCGGCACAACTTTTCCTGTCAGGACAGTAAATGCCATTAACCACATTTTTATGTGTGGATGAAAACGTGACAGATTCAAGCAGCTATACCATAGCATGAAAGACAACATATTGAAGCATGGCATTTGCCACCTTTGCAGATGCAGAAGGACCCAAGGGCGTTGTCTTTATTGTGGTGAGGCTGATCATATGTTGAAGACCTGTCCTACCAATTCTGTCACTGTGCCTAGTAAGCGAGTTACCTCTCTTCTTTCCCACAATACTTAACCTACCGCTCTCGCCATCGAACCACCCCATGTCTGCATCTCTCCAATGGAGAAATAAGCTACACCGGATAACAGCTGTCATTGACTCTGTGGCCAGTTGATATTTCTTGAATCAATCACTGGCTGATCTTATACATATATTTTGGGCATACTTTTATTTATTTATTTTAAATTGCGCACTCATTACTCTGTATGAGGTTTACCTCAAACTATGTCTCATTTTGTTTGAATAAATCAGTACTTTGAAGAATCTGTAGTGGGGATTGGGGCTGTTGTGGAGAGATAGGGCCTGTAATGGGGTATAAAGACTGTAGTGGGGTGTAAGGTACTGTAGTGGTGGTTTAGAAGATGTAGTTGGGGGAATAAGAGGCTGTAGTGGAGGTTAGGGCTAGCAGGTGGGGACATGGTCTGATTTGGGTTTATAAGCTGTAATTAGGAATAGGGGCAGTAGTGGAGAATAGGGACTGTAGTGGGAATAGGGGATGTAGTGGGGGGATAGCAGCTGAAGTTGGGGTCTAGAAAATTTAGATGGACATAATTGGCTGTAGTGGGAGTTAGGGGTAATATTGGGGGATAGAAGCAGTAGTCGGGTTTATGAGCAGTTGTGGGGGTTATGGGCAGTATTGGGGACTTAGAGACAGTAGTGGAAGTTTGGAGCTGTAGTAGGAAGGTTAGAGGCTGATGTGGGGGGTTAGGTGGTGTAGACAAGGGGCATTAATATAAAAAAATGCATTTTTTTCCCCTCCTCCCTGAAGTTTACAGTTGACCAGGGTGGAGGGAATCCCGATCCCTGGTGGGAAATGCAGCTAGTCAGGGAGACCTTCTCATCTTCCTGTCCATTTATTCAGCAGTGGTCACTCCGGATGCATTAGGGTGTGTCTGGGCACACCCTGTGCATACGCCTATGATCTCAGGTATCTTCTTTGTGGGTAAAAAGGATGGAAGACTTCATCCCTGCATGGATTACAGGACCATAAACAAGATTGCGATAAAAAACAGATTCCCACCTCCGTTGATTTCTGAGATGTTAGACACCTTCAGAACACTACCATCTACACTACAATTGACCTGCAGGGAACCTGTAGTTTGGTGCGAGGGTGATGAATGGAAAACAGTTTTCAGATCTCAAAATGGACACTTTGAATATTGGTTTGGTCAACAACCCTGTCACCTTTCAGCATTTTCTGAACAATGTCATTTTCAAAGTCTAGTTAGTAGATACCTTCACTATTCTACATTAATGACAGTCTGATATTCGCGCTCTCACCACTCCAAAATATAGACCATGTGCATAAAATACCTATGGGAACATGGGCTTTATGCTAAGCTTGAGAAATGTACGTTGGATGCCACCACCAAGAACCATGTAATCTTAAATCCAGCACTGTGCATAACCAGTCGCAATAGTATCTCCTTTAGACATGCAGCATTTAATTTTCTCCTCACACTGAACTCAACAAGCTGTTGGAGGAAATACCCCATTAAACCTCCCTGACCTTCAGAAAAACTATAATTGATACTAGTATTGGCATATGCTGTTTCAGCATATCAACATGTAGAGTTTCCAGAGAATAGAAATCGGTCTCTGGTATGACCATTTTGGTGAGTTCTCCTGCATGTCTTCCTCTGCAGGCCCACTTGCTAAGGGAAAGATGGCATTGGATTTCTCACCATGCCAAGAACTTTTTTTTCCCAGACTGGGCAGTTTAAGTGGGACTTGCACCATGGCACTGTTACTATGATCTATGACATCCACTATACAGCTTGATAATGCAGTGAAGTTTCTAGTTATAATGCTTTACTTGAGTTCCTAAATTATACTGAGTATTCACAAAACTTGTGTTGCTGGCACTTAGCTGTAAATGTAATTGAGGTGTTGGTATCAGGGTCAACCCCTCTTATACGACCATTACTATAATACATAAAAACATACAAATGAAACTAAATAAAAAATACCTATTCTTGTTCCACTGACTCGGGTACTACCAGTGTCCGAGCCTGTCCCTGTAGTGGGGTGGACGGAGGGTGTAGGTGCTGTGCGCTTCTGCTTGCTGATCGTCTTCCGTCCTCGTGGACAATGCAGTGTTCGTGAGCCCTGTGTGCCTCTCGGCCTGGGAGGGCAGCCATTTGGATGCTTGCTTGCTGTCTTCTTTGATGTGCCCGGAGTAGGTCCCTGCGCCTCCGGTCGTCCGCTATGTCCTGCTCTTTTCCTGTGCCCAGTCGTGATGCGCCTCTGAAGCCTGAGCCAGAATCGGGCAAAAATCTGGTCGAGCCGTTTCAGGGCTTCGGTGACCTGGTCGCGGGGATCATCCTGGTGGGCACTCTCAGCGTGTGTGTCGCAATGGTGGACGTCCTCCATTTTGGGATCCCGGAGCCGGTCACTACAGTATTCTCGCTTGGTGAGTGTCCGTAGGCATGCTAGGTCAGTTCCGAGGGGACCGGGATATCCCCCACCGGTCCGTAGGGGGGGAGCAGGGGTGTTTGTGGACCCAGTCCAGAAGTTCAGCTCGGGAAGATCGGACGCTTCTCCCCCGCCTCGCTCCCGGTAGGCCGCAACAGGACTCCCCGGTCTTTTCAGGTTGCAAGTGCGCAGGTTGCTTGCCTGCGGATCCCCTGCTTTCGGGAATGCTTGGCTTAGATCGCTTTGGTCGGTTAAACGGGTTTAATACCCTGTTTTCTTAGCTTAGTATTGGAGCTCTAGTTTTGCACGTCTTGCTCCCTTGAAGGTCAGGCCCCGCCCCCCGAAACCGTTTTCTTTTTAATGCAGGCTGTGTGAGTCACAGGTGGGGAGGTGTGGCTAGGACTGCAATGCTGCATACAGAAAATCACAAAAGTGATTTAACTCGTAAATGACACAGGATTGAGCAGTGAGACTGCATGGGCATGAACTATACACTAAAATTGCTTCATTTAGCTAAATGTGTTTTGATGTCCATTGTGTCCCTTTAAGACTCATAATGGTGTTTAGGATTTGGAGTCATGTCATATATTGTTACATTTCGAATAAGTGCCCTGTCTTTTCCCTAAAGCTTTGTTACATCCATTTTACATCTTGTAACATCCTGGTCATCTGACATGATCTTCGTACATATCTTTGCAAGTTCCTGATGTAACCCGGTGTGATGGGCATGCTTTAACATACTAATAAACCCTTCGTTTTTATTAAAGAAGCAACTTTGCTTTTTTTTTCTGCATAACAAAGATATAAGGATTAGTGGAGTGATCTTACATTTCGACTACTCATCCTGTGTATCCTTACGCCACTCTATTGGCCACTGATGATAGTCCTTTACGAATGAATAGGTTATATTGAGACTGGGAGTGAGACTGAGAGCATAGTCCGATTTTGTATCCCTCTACCGGCATCTAGTGGTCTTTGCTTAGTAACACTAGTAGGACTTTCACCCCATAAAGGTTCTAACGTAGGGGATTTAGTTACTGTATATGATCATACATTGCATAAGCTTGCCACAACACCAGTGTACCCCATTTTTGGCATGTCCTATCCTAGCAATAATGCCTACTCATAATATTTTTGTTTAGGTGTTAAAAAAAAAAAAAAAACAGCTATTATAGTCTGTGAACATTGAAGTTGCTGTTTAGTGAATGTGTTGTATCTTGTATGTTGTATAAATTGTATGAATTGGCCCCAGCAACATTCTTATAATGCATGGATGTGCAGGTAAGTGCAGCCCTCTTGGTTTCATATGTATAATTATTAATAATATAATTATAAAAGTGATAGTTTTATTACTATAGAGCTCAGTATGCTGTGATTTTTATTTAGAAAAGCTAGACATGAAATAAAAATAAAGTGGTTTTGTCATTAACTTTTAGCAAGCTACGATAATGAGCTAACCCAAATCCATGCAAAGGTTTGTGTGAACTTAAATGGAGAGGATAGCGGATACTGTGACCCTTCATTAGGGAGTGCTAGCGCACACTTATGCCTCGAAATGGCTGAAGTGACTGCCATATTAAGCTATAAGCACGCACTCAGGATGACGGAGACAGTTGGAGAACCACTCGACTATGTTTGATAACCTTGATCAATTCTAACACAATTGATCAAATACAACAATAGGTCAGCGTTAATCAATAAAATTGGTGCAGCCCTTCTTCGTCATTTTTTTGTACTGTTTTTATGATTGATCCAATATCTAAAAAAAAAAAACTTTTTAAAAACTGCTTCATCAAGAAATTATCCTTTTGTTTGAACTCTATTATTATATTTATTATTTTTATTTAAAAAAACAAAACACTAAAAAGTTAACTTAATTTATGTAAAAAAAAAGGTTTAATAAAATGGCACATGGACATTTATTTTCCAACTCTCATGTTAAAGAAACACTGGAAGTACCATAAGAACTGCAGCATGTGGTCATTGTGCCAGGAGTGGCCTGGCATCGCTCCCAATGTAAGTAGTACACTGTAGTAGTGGTTATGGTACTTGGAGTGTTTTTTAATAATCCTGAGCTGAACACAATTTTTTTTTAACTTAAACATTCATTGGTTTACAGGTCCACTACAATACTTTATAAGTAATATATATATATATATATATATATATATATATATATATATATATATATATATATATATATATATAATGTAAAATAGAACTTAAATCCAGATTAACTTGATACAAGATATACATTTCTTTCTTCTCTGTCGCAGTTTAGATGATTTGGATCAATGACACCAAGTAATCTAAACGTCATTCTTATAAATATATTTTTTTAAAAGTAAAAAGCTCTTATATACAGGGGAGGAGAAGCATACGTTAAAGAATAATGCATGCAGATGATTTCTTGTTGGCAGCTGGTTTCTTGCTAGTAGCTGTGATGGGAGAGTCCGTTGAGTTAATATGAGAATCATTGTGTCCATCTTGCTTGACTTGAGCTTTTATCGGACGTTCTTTATTTTCTGCAACTTCTATGAAACAAGAGTAAGTATGCTTTATCCGTCTGAAATTAATTAATAATGAAGTGAACTCTATGATTTTCACTTCATAGTGATGGCCTTGATACAGAGTGCAGTTGGTCATCTTTATTTAAAGGACAACTGTCAATTCAAAACTATGTTTTAATGTAATAATCCATTCATCCACTGTGCTCTCTCCCCCCCAAACACCCCTCCCACCCTTCAGGTTACATAGATCACAACATTTCCTCTCTTCTTCCCTTTGTGTATTTCTTCCACATCGATTTAGATTGCAAGCTCATATGGGCAGGGCCTTATTCACATTCGACTCCCATATGTCAAGCATTTTTTGTTACAATTAATTGTTTGACTTGTTTACCTACTGTACAGTGATGCAGAATATGTTTGCGTTTATAAATAATTAGAATTTATAGCGCTTCCATACAGCATGCTATGTCTGCCTGTGAGGTTATATTCTAAAAAGAAAATAAATGAGACAAAAGGTAACGGCAGAAAAACCGTGTGAGGGGTATCACGGCGTATCAAGACTGGTTGCATTCAGTATGTTATGGAGTTAGTAGAAATGTTCAAGAATAATGGTTTGTTTATATTAAAGCCATGAAACTTACGGATGTTAGGGTTTTCCTGTATAGAAACTTGCTTATCCTGGGCATTATGCACATTTTCATTCACTGCTTTTTGCTTCTAAATGAAAAAATGAAGAAGTTAATGCAACATGTAAATATTAATTACAAATGCAGTCAAAGAGCATTTCTTGAGTAAAGTTCTAAAATTGGAGCAATCAGTAGGAACATTCTATTGGTTTCCATGGTGATTGGTCCATAATCCAATAATATGCCCAGGGATTGAACAAAAGAGCCCAAACTCCAATTATATATTACTATCAAATATCTCATTAAGAGCAGGACCACACTATGCCTCTAGCATGTAAGCTCATCGAGCAGGGCCCTCAACCCCCTCTGTTCCTGTACGTCCAGTGGTCTGATCTCAATTATGTGTCTGTTAGTCCACCCATTGTACAGCGCTACGGAATTTGTTGGCGCTATATCAATAATAAAATAATAATAATAATGATAGCTTCATTGTTACTTGTTCCACTGCTTAAAGGAACACTCCTAGCATCAAAATCACTACAGTCCACCAGGTGCCACTCCCTGCCTCCACTACTACTCAGTGAAAGCCAGAAGCTTGCATCACTGATCTAATCTTTCATTAGTTCAAGAATACTTATGGAAGCTCTTAATCAGGAGCTTTTGGCTCTCACTGAGCTGTAAATAAGGCTGGTAGTTGACTCCTTACATTGGAGGAGAATTTGGGCCATTCTAGCACCATAACCATTACAATGCAGTGTGGGGATTATGGTACTTGGAATGTTCCCTTAAAGAGGCCTGAGCTTTGTGTAATGGGGTATTACGCAATTCTTCAAGATGGGAAGACATCCACATTTTTCACGGATGAAGGATGTGAAAATCTACTTCTTAATATTAAACATCCCATAAAGTTCAATCATGTTTAGATATCATGACTGTGAAGGCCATGAAAGGCGTTTGACTTCATCTCAATGTTCATGAAAACTTGAATTTGATTAGCGTATGTGTTGGGGAGAGGGGCAATCATCCTGGTACATAATCAAATCAATGAATTAATAACAGCTTCATCACATTCATACCATAAAGGGTTTGTTAAGATTTGGTCACAAAGGTGAAAATTTTTAAGGTGTTTATATTTGAGGCATTTTGGAACTAGCCCGTCAAGTGACTGTATACAACTGGCTTTGGGCGTTGACTTGTAACCAAAGTCTCACTTGGTCAATGACCGTCATCTATATAGCATAATCTGTCATAATAGAGTGTACATAGAGAATACATATGAACTACTATTCCTGTATATTTAGCTGCTGTTCTTATAATATACACAATGCAGTTTTGGTAACTGAAGAAGCCGGTATCGATCCTGTTGATCCTCGGCTGTTTTACCTACAATCCCTACTGTCTATTAGCAGAATACATTCACACAGCATACCTTACTTAATAATTACAGACTAGCTGCCCTGTAATTGAAAGTGAGCTAATTATTTTTCCAAGTAAGGTTAGACCATGTCTGACCCCAGACAAGCCTTCATGTGATGCCACCAATTTGTTGTCTGCAAATCAGTGGAATGCAGTAGTGACTAATCCCCTGAATTGAACGGGATAAAATATGTTTTTTTCTACTTGTCATATTGACTAAGTAGGTTGGTGGACTCCTATGTCTAAGGACCTGGAACATGTTTTGTGTTTAGCTTCACCTTTTCCCTTTGTTTATTTTTTCCCGTACTGTGCCGAATAAACTGCTTGTGAGTTTTGAGCGCTTGTAGTGCCATTTTTTACATTTGTTTTACAGTTAGGTTGGTGGACATACCAGGACTTAATGGATCACATTAACAATCACTAAAAAGTCAACTTAAAGGAACACTATAGGGTCAGGAACACAAACATGTATTTCTGACCCTATAGTGTTAAAACCCCCATTTAGCCCCCCTATCCCCCTAAATATAGCAAGATCTTACCTTTACTCCAGTCTGCTGCTGCTGATGGCTCTGCCCAAGATATACCTCTTTGGCTGACATCATCAGAAGTGATATTCTGAGCCAATCACATGCTTTCTCATAGGAAAGCATTGGATTGGCTGAGACTGTCAAGGAGGCAGATCAGGGGCAGAGCCAGCACAAGTCAAACACAGCCCTGGCCAATCAGCATCTCCTCGTAGAAATGCATTGAGTCAATGCATCTCTATCAGGAAAATTCAGGGTCTCCAAGCAGAGGGTGGAGACACTAAAGGTCAGTGCTGCACACTTTGCAGCACTGCCCCAGGAAGCACCTATAGAAGCCATCTGAGCGGCGGTCACTGGATGTGTCCCTTAGCTGTAATGTAAACACTGCATTTTCTCTGAAATGATAGTGTTTACTGCAAAAAGCCTGAAGGGAATGATTCTACTAACCAGAAAAAATACAATAAGCTGTAGTTGTTCTGGTGACTACAGTGTTGTAACAGGGTGATTTTAGAGCTTTGTCAGGCTTAGAATCATGTGAGTTACAGTCCACAACATTTTCAAGGCAAATGCACCCTAATTCCTCCTTATGCCTAAGCTCAAAATCCTAAACCGAAGTCCTCTAGTTCTTAAGGTACCATAAGCCAGCATAAAACACACTGATGCTACACGTACCCTAAAAGGCGATGGCAGCCCTAAATGTAACCATTACCGTTTCAATATAATCTGTTTTTTTATGATTTGATGACACGTGGTAATAGAAATTTTGTTTCATAAGAATGTGACCTTATTTAATAGTGACTTTTAGAAAGCACCTTATTATTATTATTATTATTGCCATTTATATAGCGCCAACAGATTCCGTAGCGCTTTACAATATTAATTTAAACAGACACGGTTTGAATTTATATGGGATGTATATATCTTCCCCTCCCCAAGATCCAAAAGAAATGAATGTAGAAATTATGTGGCAAAAAAATATATGTCTGAAATAAAAACCATTACAGCTAGCCATTACCCAGAATGCCTCTCTCTAATTAAGCCTCCTACATTGATTGACTGACAAAATACATTACAGTCCAACAAATGAATGCAGAAGATACCTAAATAGAGTAATAGTTAGTACCACCTGAAAAAGCCAGAAGGTTGGCCAAATATTTGTTTAGTAGTTGAATACGGTTTTATTATTCATAATGACTGCCTGTAAATTAATTACAACTATAGAATTGTAACTTACATTTTTTTTCTCCTCGGGTTTAATTTTCCCACCGTCAGTATGATGAGATCTTTTGAGACCCCGATGATATCTTTTTACAAAATGCAAAAAAAAAGAAAAAACTATTATCATCATCTTTGTCTTACCACAAATAATATAATATTGTTTAGGTGTCTGCTGACATAATGCCTATGTGTCTGCTGACCATACAGTGTCCAGCATTCATAAAATGTTTTTTTGCATTGGTGAATTAAAAATGGAGTCACTGGCCAGTCAGTTAGGTTTGAGTGCCATGCTGTCCTAGCACATTCTGAGCACAGAATACAAATATCTCTGACCACAAGGTTGCCATGCAAACCATGAGGGAACATGCATGAGTACATCACTATCAATATAAAGCCAAACACACATCACCAACGACACTTCCATGCAGCGGAGGCTGGTCCATAGCAGTAGGTGGGCAGTGCCACCTCAGTTTTTGATGGAATAAAAAAAATGTACTGGCATCATATGAACTAGGGTTGGTAGTAGGAAATCATGCTGAGAGACTGAGCAACTAGTAATGTTAAGATTATTGGGGTGCTTTCCCCTAAGAGGGGAAATCATTGCTGAACGTTTTCCCACATAAGCGGGGAACCAGTCCAAGGAACTTCTCACACCATAACCACTGTAATCTCAATTAATACTACTAATTCCAAGCTGTTACTACTAATAGGCTGAAATGTAACAACTTTTTATTTTCTACACTACAATGCATGAAACAAAGTATACTGCAGGATACAATCAATACAGCGAGATTAAAATATATATAGTACTCCCAATCAACTCATCCTGAGGTAAAAAGAGCTCACTGACCCTCAGAGCTTACACTCAGATGTGCACATTCCTTACCTCTCCAAGTACGAATTGCTGTTCTTAAAGTCGTGTTCATCCTTCCAATCATCCGGCATCCATTTTAAGGATCTGTCAACTCCTAGACCCACGTGCCCTTCACCTCCTGAAGATATGGGCATCCTTCTTAGCCAGAGTGTCCGTGTGATAAAATGGAGTAAAAATACTCTGATATTTTATATTTAAAAAAAATGACTCCACAGTCTTCTAAAATATATTTTACCTCCCTACACCCCGAAAAAAAAACAAAAAAAAAAACACAAATGTTATTTTTCAGTCATAAATACAAATTTGAGGGTATAGAACTATTCCCTCAGGCCATAACTGCAAAAAAAATCTAAAGTAATTTTTCATGTAACTATCAAACTTCCAGTCACAATACTCTGCTAAATGAAACCGTCTCCAGTTAATGTATACTATTGTACAGCACCTTCTTGAGACATTATAAATACCTTCCACTTGAAATGGATGTGTTTGTTAGTGTTTCTATGGCTGCAGTGTCTGCTCAAAGGCTTAAGTTACAAAACAAAAGTTAGCACCAGTCAGGAGGCTGAATGGTAGAGGTGTTTGCAAGACTTTTACTGTTTATCCTCTCTGGATACAAAACAAACATTTAAACTAAAACAGCATTAGTTTATCCTAGTTAACAAACAAAGCCTTTTTGAAAAGCATCAATCAAATGTATCATTTTAGGAATATTTGGAAGCATTTTAACCACGTGTGTGGTAATTTCAATAAAATAAGGTTGATGGATTTTAAATTCTCTCCACAATACCCAAGTCTAAAATGCATTTGTCAAAAGATCTCCCTGCTAGCTGTTACAAATGGACTCCATGGTGTTCCTTTGTTTTACTGGGGCTGCCGCACTCCCTCGCGGTTCTGGTGCTCTGTGATGATGTCAGAGCACAGGCTGGGAACCCGGCGCCTGTGCTCTGACACTCACAGTGCGCCGGAACCGCGTGATCTTTTGAACATTTTAAATGTTGCAGTTACAATAACAATGCAAGTGTTATTTAAGCCTATCAAACCATATATGTTAAAGGAATGCATGGTTAGGATTAATTTAAAGGAACCTAGAAGTGGTCTGGAATCTGGATGCCGTGTCCCTGTCCCCTTAACCCTGCAATGTAAAAGATTGCAGTTTCTCAAAAATGACAATTTCTACATTGCAGGGTTAAATATAAACAAAGTACAGTGCTGGAATAAAGCGTAGTTTGTATCGCTACGATCACCAGTGTTTAGTCACCTTAAAACACATATAAATAACAGAAAGAATCACACAATACGTGAGAGCTTCACAGAATGAATACTACCACTCTAGTATCCTGGATAGTATGAAAAATCCACTAGTAGTCTGCAATAAAACATAAAATACAGATCATAGTGCAGTATATTTGAAAGTTATTGATAAATGTAAGCCAACTGGTCAAACTCACATGTTGCTGAGACTATTTGTAGCAGGCTCAGACTTTTAGCGCATCTTGAAAAAATGCATCTTCGCCTATGTACCCTAAATTCTTTGCAGCGGCCCTGATATCAGCCTTGGAGTCCTTTTCTATAACTATGATTAGCATCATAGTCGAACAAAGGAAAGCAAATTTAAAAGAGCTTGATTTGCTAATTACTCAAATTAAAAGTAAATTAGACCCATTTTTTGGGACCAAAGATTTTGAGATGAAAACAGAATTAAAATATGAACCCACTACGTCACAGTACCCCAATATCGGTGGGTCCTAGACTAATTTTAATATTGGAGATTAACATGCTAACTGCAATACTTACTGCTTAAACGGCTTCCAGAGATTGTCTTCAATTTATATTTTCCTGTGGTCACCGCCAAAGGGGCACCTGAGTAGAAGGGTGGGGTGCTTAGCCCAAAAGGAATCTGGTTTCCAAATATACGTGCACAATACTAACATGTCTTTTATTACAGTAATGCCCCACTCCCTCAAATCACTTGTGTGCCCTTCCCATGGCCTTCTTTAACGGGGATCACGATCCTAAAATAAATTGCTGCGGGCAGCGGGCCAGCACACTGAGGGGGCAGCGGCAGAGGGGGGTCAAGCCCCCTTCCTTGAGCCAGTAGGGAGATCAAAAGATCTCCCTGTCAGCTGTTACAAATGGACTGCCTGGTGGTCCAGTGTGCTGCTGGGGTTGCCGCACTCCCACGCGGTTCCGGTGCACTTTGTCAAGCTTGACAAAGACCTTTTGGGGTCGAAACGTTGCTGTTATGGTTCTTAATAAAGTGCCTGTCTTGAACCAAGGAGTGCCTGGACCCCTATTATTGTGGTCTAACATTATCACAGAGCACCAGCAGCCCCAGCAGCACACCCGACCACTAGGGAGTTCACTAGCAACACACTGGACCACCAGGGAGCGAACCAGCAGCACACTGGACCACCAGGGACTCATTGGACCACCATGAAATGAAATATTGCCTCCCCTGCCTGCACAGAAGGTCAGCAGGTTTGGCAAAGTCACATTAACCCTCTAACCCCTCTCTCTCTAAACCCCTAGCCCTGTCTCACTAGCCCCCCAGCCCTGTATCACTAGCCCCCCAGCCCTGCCTTACTAGCCCCCCAGCCCTGTCTCATTTGCCCCCAGCCCTGTCTTACTAACCCCCCAGTCCTGTCTCACTAGCCCCCAGCCCTGTCTCACTAGCCCATCCAGCCCTTTCTCACTAACCACCCCTAACCCTGTCTCACTAACCACGCCTAACCCTGTCTCACTAACCACCCCTAACCCTGTTACACTCACCACCCTCCCACAATCATTTAGAAAACCCCAACCCTGTCACTCTCACTCCCTAACTGTGGCATACTCACCTACCCTCACACCTACTATCACACTTACCCAACGGATGTCTGTGTATGTATCTGTGTGTCAATGTTGTAAGTACCAGTGGGTGTATCTCTGTATGTGCCAGTGTGTGTAGCTTTGTGTCTGTGTATTTGCATGTCTGTTGCTGTGTGTGTCTGTGTATCTGTATGTGTATCTGTGTGTGGCAGTATATACACTACACACAAATGCACGCCTGCATTCAAAAGCCAACATTCACACAAACATACTCTTTACAAAAAGGAGAAGACCTACCCTGTGATGACCCAGCAGCAGGCTTGCATCATCTGGCCCGGCTCACACTCTGAGGCTCAGGTAGGCACACGTACCCCTTCCACTACCCCAAACTTTTGCAACCGCCCCACTAGGTAGACCCCCTGAGCTAGTCCCCAGAGACCCATTCCCCATAGTCGCCCCTGCA
Source organism: Pelobates fuscus (assembly GCF_036172605.1). Lineage (NCBI taxonomy): Eukaryota > Metazoa > Chordata > Amphibia > Anura > Pelobatidae > Pelobates > Pelobates fuscus. Next base: position 353,637,188 of record NC_086321.1, read on the forward strand.
GAAAGACTCCCTGTGCTAGTACCCCAGTGCTGGTGCCCAGTGGTCCCCCCTGCCCAGTCACCTTCCCCTGGGATAACCCAGCTGAGTTTGGAAGGGAGGTATCCGCTGACCCTACCCTCCAGATATATGTTGATAGGGCCGCCACTGGCCAGGTGGGGAAGGACAGGGAAAAGTTTATCTGGGAGGGGGGCTTACTATACCGCATAGCAGAGAAAGGAAAGTCCGGGAGAGCTCCTACTACCACCAAGCAGTTGGTGGCACCCAGGATATATCGGCATGAGCTGCTTAAGATAGCTCATGATATCCCCCTGGCAGGGCATTAAACCAATCTTAAGCTCCTCATATCATCCCCAAACTAACAGTGTGTGCGATCGCTTCAATGGCACGTTGAAGCAAATGCTCCGTACCTTTGCAGAGATTTGCAAAGACTGGGAGAGGTTCCTGACGCATCTCCTGTTCGCCTACTGGAAAGATCCCCAGGAATCCACAGGATTCTCCCCGTTTGAATTAATGTTCAGGCAGAGGGTTAGACGGCCCCTAGGCCTGGTCCGGGAGCACTGGGAGGGCACTGAGGAACAGGAAGAGACCCCCATCATTCCATATTTACTGGAGTTTAGGGACCAGCTGGAGGAACTCACTCATTTGGTGGGAGGGAACCTCAAGGCGGTAATTCACTACCATAGATCTGTGCAAGGGATACTGGCAGATTCACCTGGCGACAAATGCTGTTCCCAAGTCGGCCTTCGTCACCCCATTTGGCCTCTACCAATTTAAGGTAATGCCATTTGGGATGAACAATGCCCCAGCCACTTTCCAAAGAATGGTGGATTGGCTGTTGGATGGCCTCCAGGATTATGCCTGTGCATAACTGGATGACATCGCCATATATAGCGACACTTGGGAGGAGCATCTGGTACATGTAGGAGCTGTACTAGATAGGATTAGGGAGGATGAATTAACCCTTAAGCCCAGCAAGTGCCACCTAGGGATGGCCAAAGGGCAATACCTAGGACACCGAGTGGGGTGTGGGAAGCAGAAGCCCAAGCCAGCCAAGGTTGAAGCAGTAGCTAGCTGGCCCCGTCCCAGCACCCAGGTGATGGCCTTCCTAGGGACCACTGGCTACTACAGCAAGTTTGTCCATAATTACCGCGCCCTAGCCAAGCCCCTCACAGACCTGACTCAGAAAAACTTGCCCAGACAGGTAGCCTAGACCCCCGAGTGTAAGCAGGCATTCCTAGCCCTTACGGACGCCATGGTAAAAAGACCCGGTAAGCAAAACGCGAATGCCGTCGGGTTGTCCAGACAGACAGCCCTAGAGAAGTGATCCTTGAGCACTCCCCCGGACATCCCCAAGCCGGTCCGTTGGGATTAGACTGTGTATGCCGGCTTGTGGTTAAGGGGGAGCTGTGTGGCGGGACCGCTGCCTGTCCGTGAATTGCCTATCCGTTATTATGCGTGTTTCAGGAAATTTTTGTGTCTTCTATCCGCTCCCCGTTCAGGAGTGCCTCCACAAAGGGAATTCATTTGCCTCCCGAACAGGGACCACCCTTATACCCCATTTAGAATGTTGGTTTTGTGGGGATATTTATGGGATAATAATTGTAAACAGATGAGAATTGCCCACGATTTTCAATTCTCAGATCCCTAATCGTTATCGTTATAAGTGATAATGTAAACCATATAATTAATTCACAAATTGTTATAAAAATAGATAATTTTTATTTCTTAACAATTTAAATAATAATGATGAGTAACATGCATGATAATAATCAATGGAATTTCAGTATAATATTAATATGCAATACAATATGGTAATTAAAAACATCTCCTAATGACTAAGACGTAGTTTAGAATCTACACATTAGGTGTCAAGATTGATTTACGACCCTTTCTTCACAGAGAAGGAAAGTTTCAAGGGGAGACAGAGCATTCCTTAGAGTTGCAGTGTGAAATTGTAGAAAAAAAAAAACTTTAGCTGGCAGAGTAACCCTTTCAATGCTGGCTAGACCTCCTAAATAGTTAAGATCTACTCCTATGTAATATTAAATAAATAACATTTAACCAGTCATCAACCATTTCCTTGATTTTATCCAATGAGAGAAATCTGTTATGTTATATTAGCTGATATTTTAATTAATTTGTCTAAATAGATATTTTATCTTATTTTAGAGCCAATCAATACAGCTGGATAAATGGTCATGATATGCTAACGTGATATTAATCACACAAATACATTAATGGCTATATTACTCCCAGCTGCAGATGGGGTGCTATAACCATATATATATTCTTTAATAATTACGATTTCTAAATATGAAATCAAACATGATTTATCCAGTCATATATCATGCTATTAATTTTAATTAATTTAAATTAATTAATTAAATGTCTGTATATTTACCAGTTATGTAGATATTTTCTCATCAGATATCCTCAGGTAGCTAAATGTCATAGATCTCTTTCTCTGCATGGAGTGTGAGAGTTTCTTGGTTACTCTGGTCGCCCGATTCTGCCTGGATCTCTCTGAATCTCCCGAGAGTGTTGTAATGTCTCTCTCTTCAATCTTTGAATCTTTCTCAATCTTTGAGTCTCCTTTCTTTGAATCTCCTGACTCTTCCCTTGTCTTAACTTTTTAAAGGGGAAATTCCTCTAAGTGATAGCCAATCACAAATGTGGGGTGTGGTTCCCTTCTAGGTAATCATTTTAGTATTTGAACTCAAGAGGGCAGCCTTGTTCCACTAGACATACCTATCCAGGAAAGAGTTAACTTTTCCTGGTGGCTATTTTTGACGTCATTTACGTTATCTTTATGATGGCTATTACTTATTTTATCTGTCAGATCAAGAGAATTTCTTCAGATTTATCCAGACTATGCGTCTCCATTTTCTGCTATAATTCCTAAAATTGATAGTTTGTGAACTAAGTTTCACCTTAAACTATAATGGGACGTTGTACAATATCGAAAGTAAAATTTAATTGTTTAATCTCCTCTGTCACCTAAGTCTGGGAATAGAATTTATACAGTCTGTCCATCCCCCGTTCTCAATGTCTTATCTCTTTGTTGTTTATATACACATTCCATTCAGCTCTGGCTAAGCGGTCAGAAATAGAGAAAGGAAAGAAATGTTGTGTCTTTGTTAACTTGAGAATAACAAAATGGAGTCTGGTCTGTTCAACAATGACTTCAGAATATACACTTTGTACTTCTATCATAGCACAAAAATGTCTGCCGATATAAATACCCTGACATAACCCCCCTTTAGTGCCTGTCATAGCCAAATAATTTAGCTTATGAATAGGCACTATGGAAGTCACAAGACATAGTGTGCAATCACATCATTTCTGACATAGGCTCATGCGTGGAATGAACATTTTCGTATGTTTTTGTACCTGTAAGTGTTTTGAACTTTATGCTTAGTACAATCAACCATAATATCACTATTATCATAATACACCCAATAACAATCTTAACATGGATGAACCAGTCAACACGATCAATAAGGTCAGTATCTAACTCAGAGTATTTAAATGTGTCCACAGAAATGTTATCTTTCTTGATTGACATTTGGATAGTGTGGTTGGGCTTATGGTCCAGCAAGAACTTTAGAATAGGATCTAGAGGGATATCTAGATTCTGGAAGGGATCCACCATCTCAATAGCACTTTCGAGGACGTCAGTGTACACTGGGTATAGCGTAACGTCACCGATGGTGATACGAGAGTCGTGGGGTACCTTGATCAGTGATACAGGTGCTGGTAAGGCAATTACTTTATTTGTCACCTGGTCCCTGCGAAATGTTTTTAAGACACGTGCTTACCAACCACTTATCTTTTACTAAGATAGCATGCACTAACTCATTACTGTCGGTTTTTGACATAGTCACTTGACATGTTTCAGAGCCATGTTTAAGGTACTCGATCCCACACAAAGCATTGGTAGAATCGTACACAAAAGGTTTTCCATCACATTTTCCATCACATTGGAAATTATTGTCTTTGAATTTCTCACAGTCATTCAAAATGGGTATTGAATACCAATCTGGTATCCACGGTTGAAAAGCCAAAACATCTGGGGTTTGGACTTTTACATGGATATTTTCCTTCCATGTACCAACGTTGTAAATTGTTTTCATTTGAAAAATGTTTTTGGGAGTTACATATGGTATGGCCAATAAAAAGCAAATCTCCATACGTTCCGGGTCAATTAAGAGAGGTATAGCGCTCCCCATCTCAAAGGCCAGATTTAATTGCATAGGCTCAATTGTTTCTCCATCCACATTGGCAAGCATCGCATGAACAATATCCTTGGATACAAAATACAGAGGTATGCGTCCCCCTGCCAATTCGGTCATTCCAGTTTGCACTTCGTCGAGAAAAGCAAGTGTGTGGAACAATATCGGGTCATGCAGAAATAGAAGTTCACGCTTAAATAAGTCATGACTTTGGTGCAACTCAGTGGATTTGGCAATTAACTCCGAATGCAAATTTGTTGTAACAACTGTGTCTTCCACAATAGTTAACACGTCTTGGAGAAGTGTTCTTTGCTCTTTTATCACCTGATGAATACCGTTAATGTGTTGCTTTAGCGCATAGATTTCCATATCCAGCTTTTGGACAGTAATAGAGTTGGCTGCAGACATTCCAGTTGCGACAACTGCACCAACAGTGGCACAAACTAATGCAACAATTATAGCGGTGAGGAACCTTTTGGGTCGGTTGCTCATCGAAATAGAACTGGATACAAATGGTTTCCGGGCTTGCTCCAAGATGTTTCGCACACGGTCCTCTGCTCTTTGGAGGTGCATCTGGTACCAAGTCTGTAACTCAGGAAGCTGCATCGATGAAATGTTGTACGCCTTCTCGATGGAAATCTTGGGGTCCAAGCTGACGAACACACGTTGGGTAAGGATCCTCTTTTCTGTTAAGATGAACCCTGGTGTCTCTTGAATCAGGATGCCGGATGATGGTCCCATCTCTGTGATCGGGTCGGTCCGTAGCTCTTGGCACAGGAGCAGTACGATCCAGAAACACGCCACATCCTTCTTGGACATCTTTCGACAGTCACGGATCAGGAACTCGTTTCAGACTTATCTACTAATGGTTCAAGGTTTGTTAAGTATACAAACTTATAACAGTGTGACATCACTTGGCCTAGGACAACGCATTATTACGATTCATCAACATATGTATTCTCTCTAATTCTATTTTTATAACTTCATCCCTCACTACATTTATTACTGACTCCTCAGCAATATGCCTATAGCAACTAAACAAGCTAGTAACCTGCTTAGAAAATGTATTTATTGGATGGCAAGGAAATGGTTAATGACATGAACATACATGAGATCATGGCACATCACAACATTTCACATCATACGATACCACGTGAATCAAGCATTCATCCAGGTTAGTCGTTCACCCTTCTGCATCCGAATCCACACCTATAATCCTTAATTGAGATTTAGGATGACAAGCACGCAACTGGTTAATGTGAACCCACTTTTCAATAAAATCACCATCCTTAGGAATTTTTATTTTGTACGCTACTGGGGAAATTTTGTCAATGATGACATATGGCCCTTTCCAAGAAGGTAAAAATTTATTTTCCTTGACTTGATTTCGCGCAAAATTATACAGATAGACTTGATCTGTTATCTCATATTCCTTTTTCGTGGTTTTTAAATCGTAATAGGTCTTAACCCCTGTCGCTGCTTTTTCTAGATTCTTTTGGGCAAAAGCAAACGCATGCTGTAAATGCTTGCGCAAATCTTCGATATACTGATGCGTAGTGGCAGCATTGATCAAATTATGATCCGAAGTACGATATAGTAAATGCTGTGGTAAAACCATCTTTCTTCCTGTCATCAATTCAAAAGGTGACAATTTGGTAGCAGTGCTAGGTGTAGCTCTAATCGCCATTAAAACTAGGGGCAATTTAATGTCCCAGTCTTTACCAGACTCCTTAACGTACTTTTTCAGAATATTAACGATAGACTGGTTATATCGCTCTACCCCCCCGCTAGACGCAGCGCGGTATGCAATATGTAGCTTTCGTTTAACACCGAGAATATTCCACATCTTAGCCATTACTTCACTGGTAAAATGACTACCTCTGTCTGACTCAATTCTTTGAGGCAGACCGAACCTGGAAAAGACATGGTTAATCAACAAAGTGGCGCACACGGTACTCGTGTTCTCTTTACAGGCAAACATTCTATCCACTTTGTGTACATACATGTAATGGTTAACATGTATTTGTTACCTCTTGAAGATCTTGTTACAGGACCTATAAAGTCAATTTGGATATCAGACCAGGGTAATGACACCCCCCTCTTCTGAAGTGGTGCACGATGGGTTGGACCATGGGGTTGATATTGCGGACAAATCAAGCATCCCTGACAGTATGTCTTAACATCTCTTAACATGTGTGGCCAATATGCATAATCACGCAATATCTCATATGTGATCTTATCACCACGATGCCCAGATGTAGGTGCATCATGTGCGTGTTGGAGCATTAACCCTCGGTATACAGTTGGGACTACCCATTGTTGAATACCAAGTTTAGAAGTTCTGACCAGCAACCCATCCATGATACTAAATTGGACTTTATATCTCATCAAGATTCGTAAATCTTCATTATCTTTGCAATCCTCATCTGTGATGGGATTGACAGTAGGGTCTTCTATATGTTTATATAATATACTTATGACAGGATCATTCTTCTGACTGGTAATCAGGTCCTCACTAGGAGCTTCTTGACTCCATTGCACGACATTTAAGTCGGCATTATCTCTAGCCTGTCGTCTAGTTATGGCTTCAACGTGAATTGAACCCATGAGATCATCAATATTTAGGGTTTCACCATCGATTGCTGCTTGTTTTGCCAGTGAATCGGCTAAGTCATTACCATCCTTGTCAATACCTTCTATCTTAGAATGGCCTTTGGTTTTCTTCCAATATATGGTTAAACCATGTTCCTTAACCAACTCATCAATTTTACAAAACAATTTCCCATGTTTAACAGGTTTGTTATTGCTTTTAAGCATTTGGTTACGTTTCCAGCTAGGCAGATATTCGACGAAACTGTTGCGAACATAGTTGGAATCAGTTATGATAACAAATTCTTTGATACTATATTCTATTGCCATTTGAATGGTCTTATATACTGCACAGAGTTCGGCTATCTGACTGCTTTTGGGACCAATACTGTATCCTATAGATACATTGGGATAATCACCTATCCAGGCGATTCCGATACCTGCAACTAACTTCCGTTCAGCACCAGCGATGTGGTGATATGAACAACCATCAATGTATACCCACGGTAGTGGTCGACAGTATTCCTCGTCATAAACTTTATAAGGGGATAGCAATTGCTCTTCTAGGAAGTCATCTCCGGTGTCAATATCATCCAGAGATGGAGCAGTACAGTCATGTAATTCTGCTAAACCTTGGGCAACTGGGCTTCTCTTATTATGTTTATAACGGACTTCTAACGGCCATCCCTGTAAGGATAGAGTCCATGCAGTAATCCGACTGTTAGAGAGATTACCGTCTCTAATTCTTTCACTCTGCAGATACTGTAGAGGTTGGTGAGCTCTTTCTACAATTATTTTCTCACCTTGGATATAGCTACGAAAATTTTGTAGTGCCCAGACAGTCGACAATAACGCCTTCTCACACGCGTTGAATTTAACTTCAACAGGTGACAAAGTCTTGCTAGCATATGCAATAACTTTGTTTAAACTGTCCTGCTTCTGATACAGAACAGCACTTATGCTTAAATCGGTATATCCTGTCTCCAGATAGAAGGGTTTACCCCCCTCTGGGTATGCTAAACAGGGTGCCTGAGTGAGCTTCCTCCTCAGTTCACTTACCGCTAGGTCCTGAGGCTCCCCCCAGTTCCAGGTAGTTTCCTTTTTAAGCAGGTGTAAGAGTGGTTTTGTTATTTCTGCATAGTTATCTATAAACTTACGGGAGTAGTTAGTCATACCAAGGAACGATCTTAATTCCCTGATATTTGAAGGTGTTTTAGCCTTCAGTACGGCTTCAACCTTCTTCCTCTGGGGATTTAATCCTTCAGAGGTTACCTTTTGTCCGAGGAAATTGACATGGGTGCGACACCATTGCGCCTTTTGTAAAGACAGTTTAATCCCTGCCTCTCTTAACTGAGTGAGAACATGTCTAATCTCTATGATATGCTTATCAAAGGAAGTGCTTTTCAGCAAGACATCGTCGACATATGATAACGTTCCTCTCTCGAGTGCGTCAGGCATAGCTTTATGCATGAACACAGCGAATTCATGACCAGAGTTTATGTAACCGAAAGGCATGCGGGTCCAGGTATACTGCTGCTTTCCAAATGTGAAGGCCAATTTGTATTGATCTTCATTATGGACTGGTACAGTCCAATATCCCTGCGCACAGTCAATGGCAGTGAATATTTTGGATCCCTGCATTTGTACCAAACATTGGTCTATGTATGGCACTGGCCAACCAGACATATAGACGCGTTTATTTAGCTGTCGTAAGTCAGCGCATAAACGCCATTGTCCATTAGGTTTCAGAATTCCCAAGATCGGATTATTATACGAACTGTGCACTGGACGTATAATACCCCTTTCCTTTAAATTCTGAATGATGTCTTGTAGACCATCGTATGACGCTAATGGGAGTCTATATTGTTTGATAAATACAGGTGGTAAATTTGGGTCAGTTTGTATTCTGGCTACGTGGAGGTTAGTTAACCCACAGTCGTAGGAATCTTTGGCAAAAATATCTTGGAATTCCAAAAGGATTTCCTTTAGCTGCTGCCGCTCAGCATCGTTGGAGCAACCGTCAGCTAAAGATATTTGCTCTTCTAGCCTTTCCTGAAATCCTGGAAAGATTTCAGGCTGGCCTATCTCATAAGCTTCTTCAAGCCTAGAAGTTAGGTCAGTTCGGTGTTGACTTACCTTTTCTCTTTGGTCGTGATACTCTTGTGATTCCTGCTCATTGAGCGGATGATCGAAGGTGATTGATGCTTCTTCGATTTTACACGAGCCGTCTTCGACGTTGAAGGGATATGCAGATAGGATAGTGAATAATCCTTCTGGGGAGGAATGGAATATTTGATCGACAATTTCGTCCTCAGTTAAGTATTCTTCAGGGATGAGGCCTATAATTTGGTTTTGGAAACCAAATGTATAGTACTCAGCATCCAATGCTAGACCTAATAATGTTCCTTTTGGTAAAGTAACACTATTGGGTGTAACATTGTTGACCATAATATAGGTGGGATTCTTACCAATACTTACCATTGGTGTATGTGTTACCACCATCCCTAATCGTTGTATCCTGTTGGATAAACAGATTAGGGCATCAGAGTTTTCTAATCTCTGACCCTCCTTGACCTGTAGGGGTAAAAGAAAATTACTTGTCCCTTGTGGAATGGTTATGTCATCAGGTACTTGAATACTTACCGCATATGGTAGTATTTGTCCTGATTTCAGGGCGTTTTCCTCGTGTAGGTATCCACAAGGATTGCCTTTTAACCTTGTCCACAAGTTGGAATTAATCAGGTCAAGGTGTATGGCAAAGCGATGTATGACATCATTGCCAATGTAAACCTGATAGCGAGGTTCGTCTATCACTAGGAATAAATGTTTAACTGTCTTATTTCCGATGGAAATAGATAGTAAACATTTTGCTATCACATTGTGACTCTCTGATTCGCCATCCAGGTTCTGGATCCACCTGTCATGTGGGGAAGCGTACCTGATCATTTTAGGACTAGCGATCTGCTTTAACAGACCTCTGCTAATATAGCTGTTCTCACTCTGTAAGACCAGCTTTGCATTCCTATTTCTTCCTAAGTCATTTATCTGAATAGGAAAGAATAAGTTGTTATTAACCCTTTCAATTCTGGCAAGGAATTGAGCATGACCTGCCAGATCTACAGATTCAACATAGTCCCTGTGGAGAGAAATGGTTAAAACATCACCTTCCAGAGAGACATTCTGGATCCTCTCTGGAGCAATTCTTACGGAATGCTCATCTACAGGTGCGATTGCGTCATTCACCTGCAGGATAGTCACGTCAGGTGACTGACTATTCCTAAAATGTACCTCAATCGAGTCAGGTCTTTCTTCTATTACATGGCAGTTACGATCAGATTGTACATGTGATTTTTCATAGGTTATAGGAAACTTAGCTTGCGACCATACAATTCCATTCACACAGTCAATAATTGTGTTAAGTCTTCTGAGTATGTCTATACCCAGAATCAGTCGGTTATAGGGAAGATCTACCACTATCACCGGGTGTCTAAAGGTTTTGTTACCTATTGTAAACTTTAACCAGGTATTGCCAATAACATGAAGTGCATTTCCTCCAACGCTCAACAAAGCATTGGGGAAATTTCTTAGCTTCGGCTTATCCGTTGCTAAGTCCATTACCTGCTGGAAGTAGGTATTGGATAAGATCGTGGCTTGTGAACCAGTATCTATTAACCCTTTGAAAGGTTGGGGTAGCGAATCCTGTATTTCTACAGACATGTAGTACCTTCCTTCATGTTCCTCTAATTCACATAAGAATTTAGAATGTGCCAACATATTACTTGTTTTCCATACATTACCGGTCACAGCAGTAGTTTCTACCTGTACTGAGGAATGCTCAGTCTTACCCACAGGCCCATCCTTTGTAGGATTATCTTGAACTGTCAAGCGGGAACTAGTGGTCGGCATCTCATCAGTTAACCCTTTCAGGGCTGGATCCTGGAAACTAGTGGCTGCTGGGGCTATTTTAGCCTTTGGCTGAAATGAAAAAACAGAGGAACACGTTGCGCCTCCTTCACCCGGAAGTGAAGTGACGGAATAGGCAATAGGTTTCATAACACAACTATTGTTTATTTGACTGTTAGTACCTGGAAAGGAAACAGGGTTAGGCATTACATCTACTGATAACCTATCCTGTTTAGTCATTGTAGCTATTGTGGCTGCGGTATTTGTTGCTGTTGCTGCAGTTGCACCGGTGGCTCTGCAATTGGAGCTGCTCCTAAAAAAGGATTGATAGCAAGGACTTGGTTAATCTTTGTTATTTGCTCCATTAATTTGCCCATCTGGTCTGTCAATTGACCAACCTGACGACGCAAATTATTTCCCCCATTGCCGTTTTGTCTTTGACCATTAGAGTTTGGCTGGGATGGCTGAGACTGCTGGGAGTTATTGGAAGCAGATTGGTTGTTTCTGTTTCCATATCTCCTATTTCCCTGAGGATTCCTTCTCCATTGGGAATTGCCTTGGTTTTTATTAACCCAGGGGCGTTTATTCCCATTGGCATTGGATTTTTCAGAGTTATTGTCAGAGGAGTTTGCAGAATTGTTTCTGGTATTTTCCTGTTTCTGGGGCTTTGGTGTTTTCAAAACCTCAGAATAGGTCCTCTTTTTCTGTTGGGTTTCTAAACCTAACTGAATTTTAGTCTCTGACACCATTTTATCACCAGGTTTCTTAACCTTTGGCTGATTTTCGTCATGTGCATGGTGTATAGTATACAATTTCATGCACTGACTGACTAGCCATTCTAATGGTAACTTGCAATCATAATCTCTTGCAAGATTCATTTGTATACTTACCGGCATGGCATGAAAATACAGATCTTTGAAATCTGTGCTTTCATACCTGGGTTTTCTTTGGGCCACGGAGTATGCATTTTTAAGAATTACTAAAAATTCTCTGGGGCTTTGATCTGGACGGCACTTTAAGTTATAAAGTGCCTTCTTTGCAGAAGCAACGGTTTTATACTTACCATATTCCATGATTATTTCATATTTCATCTTGGACCAGGACATTAATTGCATAGCTTGAAGACTTTCAAGATGAACACGGCACATTGAATCAAAGGTCCATGTAATGAACCATTTCTTATGAATGTCATCATACATGCCCAATTAATTCATTGCTCTATCATAATTTTCCAGATGTTCAGATATGTTTCCTGAACCTCTAGAAAATTGTGGGACAGTCTCTCTAAGGAACTTAACAACCTTTGGCGATTCATAAACAGGCGTCGTTGATTTACGACTTCTGTTTCTGTTTTTGGGTAAATGTCTATGCGATCTGTCTGCTGAAGAGGAATTAGACCCGTACAACAGTGCAGATGGCATATCAGTCACATGGCCTTCAGAGTGGACAGTGCAATCACTTTCACTCCCATCACTCTGAGCTTCTTGTTCACTGTCACAATTCTGATCAGCATCAGAATCCTGCCAGTGTACAGAACCATGTCTGTTTTCATTCCTATCATCTTGAACTGGACTCTCCCTCTCAAGTTTGGCCAAGACAGCTTTTTCAAACTGTTCTGCCCAAGATTGCCAAGGTTGTTTGGCAATGTCAGGAGATGGAGAATTCTGTTTCAAAGGTGATATTCCTGAATTACTCACCTCATTCCTTACAGACTGTTTTATGAAAACCTGGTCTGGTGTGGGAACATCATAACAAGGAGGGGATTTATAGATAGTCTTTTCTTTCATTTTTGTGCAACTTTTTGGCACAGAATGATGGCTATCAACCTCACTGCCTGATTTCAGACTCTCCTCTTCATATTTATCCAATTGCATTTTGAGCTGATTTATTTCCTGTGCATATTTATCCATCAAAGCTGTCATTTCTTTTTCATGATCAGCCTGACGAGTTTTATGCTCAGCAAGTAAATCTTGGTATTTCCCATCTTGAGTGCCAAATTGTTCACTGTACGTGTCCAGTTTGGTATTCAATACCTTGTTTTCATCTAACGCCTTAAGAAGTGCTGTCATAAAGAAAGGCCAGGATTGTATTATGTACCCCATCTTTTTCTCTATGTTCTTTTGTTCAGCAATTACTTTAAGTTGTTTCAGTATGTGTTCATCAGTCATAAGCGTCCGTTTAGCATCCCATTCTACGCTCTTTAACCAAACGTCATAGCTTAAATCATTTTTCATATGTGTATGAATATTGATTAAAGCATGTTTTCTTAAGTCTTCAATTATTTCAGTATTATCTGTTACAGATGTATCGCTGGCCATATTTTATACAATGATTTAATCTCAATACAAAACTCTTTTCTATATTAAGATTAATTGCATGAATTACACAAATATTATTGTATATGGAATATAATTTCAACTTAAACGATCTCAGCGACAGTGCCTCCAATTTGTGGGGATATTTATGGGATAATAATTGTAAACAGATGAGAATTGCCCACGATTTTCAATTCTCAGATCCCTAATCGTTATCGTTATAAGTGATAATGTAAACCATATAATTAATTCACAAATTGTTATAAAAATAGATAATTTTTATTTCTTAACAATTTAAATAATAATGATGAGTAACATGCATGATAATAATCAATGGAATTTCAGTATAACATTAATATGCAATACAATATGGTAATTAAAAACATCTCCTAATGACTAAGACGTAGTTTAGAATCTACACATTAGGTGTCAAGATTGATTTACGACCCTTTCTTCACAGAGAAGGAAAGTTTCAAGGGGAGACAGAGCATTCCTTAGAGTTGCAGTGTGAAGTTGTAGAAAAAAAAAAACTTTAGCTGGCAGAGTAACCCTTTCAATGCTGGCTAGACCTCCTAAATAGTTAAGATCTACTCCTATGTAATATTAAATAAATAACATTTAACCAGTCATCAACCATTTCCTTGATTTTATCCAATGAGAGAAATCTGTTATGTTATATTAGCTGATATTTTAATTAATTTGTCTAAATAGATATTTTATCTTATTTTAGAGCCAATCAATACAGCTGGATAAATGGTCATGATATGCTAACGTGATATTAATCACACAAATACATTAATGGCTATATTACTCCCAGCTGCAGATGGGGTGCTATAACCATATATATATTCTTTAATAATTACGATTTCTAAATATGAAATCAAACATGATTTATCCAGTCATATATCATGCTATTAATTTTAATTAATTTAAATTAATTAATTAAATGTCTGTATATTTACCAGTTATGTAGATATTTTCTCATCAGATATCCTCAGGTAGCTAAATGTCATAGATCTCCAGGGGCGGACTGACCGGTCGGGCACTTCGGACGTGGTCCGAGGGCCCGGCCGGGAGGGGGGCCCGCCGCAGCCGTGCAAATAATGTGCACAGCTGCAAAGTTATTCAGTGTGGAGATCGGGGAGATCGGGGCCCGGGCCCGGCGCTGTATCAGGAGGAGGAGGAGGAGGAGGAGAAGGGGCCCTGTCCTGTGCGCGGAGGCGCGTCGACGTCACTACGTGACGCGATGACGTCGACGGGCGCCGCCTGCACGGGACCGGAATCCACACTACAAAAAAGAGGGGCCGACCCCTCTTCTTCACATCCCAGCAACCAGCAACCAGCCAGGTCAGCCACAGCCCCCCCGGCCCCAGCCACAGACCCCCCGGCCCCAGCCACAGGGCCCCAGGCCCCAGCCACAGGGCCCCCGGCCCCAGCCACAGGGCCCCAGGCCCCAGGCCCCAGCCACAGGGCCCCCGGCTCCAGCCACAGGGCCCCAGCCACAGGGCCCCAGGCCCCAGCCACAGGGCCCCCGGCCAGCCCCAGCCACAGGGCCCCAGCCACAGGGCTACAGGCCCCAGCCACAGGGCCCCCGGCCAGCCCCAGCCACAGGGCCCCAGCCACAGGGCCCCAGCCACAGGGCCCCCGGCTCCAGCCACAGGGCCCCAGCCACAGGGCCCCAGGCCCCAGCCACAGGGCCCCCGGCCAGCCCCAGCCACAGGGCCACAGGGCCCCAGCCACAGGGCCCCAGCCACAGGGCTACAGGCCCCAGCCACAGGGCCCCCGGCCAGCCCCAGCCACAGGGCCCCAGCCACAGGGCCCCAGCCACAGGCCCCAGGCCAGCCAGCAAGCCACAGGCCCCAGGCCAGCCAGCTAGCCACAGGCCCCAGGCCAGCCAGCAAGCCACAGGCCCCAGGCCAGCCAGCAAGCCACAGGCCAGCCAGCAAGCCACAGACCCCAGGCCAGCCAGCAAGCCACAGGCCCCAGGCCAGCCAGCAAGCCACAGGCCCCAGGCCAGCCAGCAAGCCACAGGCCCCAGGCCAGCCAGCAAGCCACAGGCCCCAGGCCAGCCAGCAAGCCACAGGCCCCAGGCCAGCCAGCAAGCCACAGGCCCCAGGCCAGCCAGCAAGCCCCAGGCCCCAGCCAGCAAGCCCCAGGCCCCAGGCCAGCCAGCAAGCCCCAGGCCCCAGCCAGCAAGCCCCAGGCCCCAGCCAGCAAGCCCCAGGCCCCAGCAGACCCCAGCCAGCAAGCCACAGGCCCCAGACCAGCCAGCCCCAGACCCCAGGCCAACTAGCCGGCCAGCCAGCCACAGGCCCCAGGCCAACTAGCCGGCCAGCCAGCCACAGACCCCAGGCCAGCCGGCCCCAGGCCAGCCAGCCACAGGCCCCAGGCCAACTAGCCAGCCAGCCACAGGCCCCAGGCCAACTACCCAGCCACCGACAGGCCAGCAGCCGGCGACAGGTCGGCCACAGCAGCCAGCCACAACCCAGCAGCCGGTCACAGGCACCCACAGCCCTGCAGCCGGCCACCACAGCCCTGCAGCCGACCACCACAGCCCTGCAGCCGGCCACCACAGGCCGCCAGCCGGCCACCACAGGCCGCCAGCCGGCCACCACAAGCCAGCCGGCCCACAGGCCAGCAGCCGCCCATAGGTCAGCAGCCCAGCCGCCCATAGGTCAGCAGCCCAGCCGCCCATAGGTCAGCAGCCCAGCCGCCCATAGGTCAGCAGCCCAGCCGCCCATAGGTCAGCAGCCCAGCCGCCCATAGGTCAGCAGCCCAGCCGCCCATAGGTCAGCAGCCCAGCCGCCCACAGGCCAGCAGCCGCCCACAGGCCAGCAGCCGCCCACAGGCCAGCAGCCGGCCACAGCCCAGCAGCCGGCCACAGGCACCCACAGCCCAGCAGCCGGCCACTACAGGCTGCCAGCCAGCCTGCCTATAGCAAGCCCACAGCCTGCCAGCAAGCCACAGGCCTACAGCCAGCAACAACACAGCCTGCCAGCCAAAGCCAGTAGGCACACAGCCTGCCAGGTGCAGCCTGCCAGCCGGAGCCAGCAAGCCCACAGCCTGCCAGCCGGAGCCAGCAAGCCCACAGCCTGCCAGCCGGAGCCAGCAAGCCCACAGCCTGCCAGCCGGAGCCAGCAAGCCCACAGCCTGCCAGCCGGAGCCAGCAAGCCCACAGCCTGCCAGCCGGAGCCAGCAAGCCCACAGCCTGCCAGCCGGAGCCAGCAAGCCCACAGCCTGCCAGCCGGAGCCAGCAAGCCCACAGCCTGCCAGCCCGAGCCAGCAATCCCACAGCCTGCCAGCCGGAGCCAGCAAGCCCACAGCCTGCCAGCCGCAGCCACCAAGCCCACACCCTGCCAACCAGCAACCGTAATTGAGGTAAGAGGAGACAACTTGGCCTAGGTATCAGCGAGCTATGTTGTGTTGCTATATTGTGAATAGGAACCAGAGTGTTGGAGAGACCCCCCCTCCAGGCTCCATTAGACTCCATTGTAGTCTCTAATGGGGCCTGGAGGAGATTCTTTCTAACACACTCTCTAAAGGACACTGAGAGGGTCTCTGTTAGATATACCCCTCTCCAGGTCCCCGTAGATCAGTCTACTTCACTTCCTGCTGTTTGTCCATTGTTGTGGGATCAAGGAATTTCAGGGATAAGAATCTCCTTAGGGGAGCTTCTCTGTGCTTCAGTGCATTTATACACTTAATGTATTTTTCTATTAGAGCAGGGCTCGACAAATCCCAGGTCGCCATGTGTTTTTACTCACCTTTTTTCTTACGCTTTGCCTGTTTTGCCGCAGCTGGTCCCGACCCTATGGCTGGTCCTTCCTCCATGGTGGATATCATCAATCTTTAAGTCAATGCTTTCCCATAGGCTTTAGGAGGATATTGCGCATGTGCAGAAAAGGCTGTTCTGCGCCAATCAGCATCAATGCATCTCTATTGGGAACATTCAGCGCCTCCATGCAGAGGCTGAAACTAAGCGTGAGTGACTGCCACAAGAGGCGTCCCAAGACAGCAATGTAAACACGGTCTTTTCTCTGAAAAGGTAGTCTTTACATTAAAAATCCTGCAAGGACATGCTACAGATACCAGAACAACTACATTAAGTTGCAGTGGTTCTGATGACTATAGCGTCCCCTTAAGAATTGTGTTTTTCATGTTCAAAATGAAGCTTTCTTCGTTTAAAAAAGACTGGCTCCTAACTTTTTAGTTGACTCCTAGATTCCAAACAAATTTATAAAGCCATGCATTACAGTAACTTTTGTTAGAAAAATATAAAATAAAAAAAATATAAAATCACCTATAACATTCACGGAGCACATATATATGAAACCTGGAATCTGCAGTCTCTTAAATGAGCTTACATTATGGGACACATTGACTTTGTGACAAGCTGATGCAGATGATCGTATACTGTAGCTACTGTAGCTAAAACAATTATATTTTTAAAAACTTTTAAGCTTCTGGGTGAGTGTACTGGATTTTGTATAGTTTATAGCAGGGGTGCCCAAAAGGTAGATACCCAGATGTTGTAGAACTATGCAATTGTCTTTGTTTGTGCATTTGTTATTTATTTTGCACAGTTTGGTTTTTGCATTCGTTAATTAAATGACACTTGTTTAGAACATATTGCACTTTTGTTCCTTGTGTCTAAAGATTGTGTGGCTGGAGGCGGGGCAAGGGTGGGGCTTGCGGCAACGTGGGTGGGGCATGTAAGGGGGCCCTTGATTTATTTTGCCCGGGGGCCCTGAGGGTTCTCAGTCCGCCCCTGTAGATCTCTTTCTCTGCATGGAGTGTGAGAGTTTCTTGGTTACTCTGGTCGCCCGATTCTGCCTGGATCTCTCTGAATCTCCCGAGAGTGTTGTAATGTCTCTCTCTTCAATCTTTGAATCTTTCTCAATCTTTGAGTCTCCTTTCTTTGAATCTCCTGACTCTTCCCTTGTCTTAACTTTTTAAAGGGGAAATTCCTCTAAGTGATAGCCAATCACAAATGTGGGGTGTGGTTCCCTTCTAGGTAATCATTTTAGTATTTGAACTCAAGAGGGCAGCCTTGTTCCACTAGACATACCTATCCAGGAAAGAGTTAACTTTTCCTGGTGGCTATTTTTGACGTCATTTACGTTATCTTTATGATGGCTATTACTTATTTTATCTGTCAGATCAAGAGAATTTCTTCAGATTTATCCAGACTATGCGTCTCCATTTTCTGCTATAATTCCTAAAATTGATAGTTTGTGAACTAAGTTTCACCTTAAACTATAATGGGACGTTGTACAATATCGAAAGTAAAATTTAATTGTTTAATCTCCTCTGTCACCTAAGTCTGGGAATAGAATTTATACAGTCTGTCCATCCCCCGTTCTCAATGTCTTATCTCTTTGTTGTTTATATACACATTCCATTCAGCTCTGGCTAAGCGGTCAGAAATAGAGAAAGGAAAGAAATGTTGTGTCTTTGTTAACTTGAGAATAACAAAATGGAGTCTGGTCTGTTCAACAATGACTTCAGAATATACACTTTGTACTTCTATCATAGCACAAAAATGTCTGCCGATATAAATACCCTGACAGTTTAGAACCTTCACACCTCGCCACATAGTGTCAAACACCAAGGGAAACAATTAATTAGCACTAACCCAGCTGGCGGCCATTGGTACAGACGAACACCAGCCAGGGGGAGCTTTTGTATCCTGAAAGGAAATGCGTCCCTTGCCTGGTTTCCACAAAGGGACCCCGCGAACGGAGGCAGATTGCGACAGGGGCCGTTGTGTGGGTCACTGAGGTTGGTGTGGACACTTCTGGTGTGCTGGCGAGTTTGGTGGGCTTTGCGGTGCCCGCTGGGACAAAGAGACCAGCTCTTTTCCCGCGGGCTCTCTGTGCCTGGGAGACAAAGAGGCGGTCTCCCTGCCCCTCCACTGTCACCCTGTCACTGTCACTCTCACACCCTGCCCCCCACTTTAACCCTGTCACTGTCACCCTCCCACACTGACCCCCACTGTCACCCTGACACTGTCACCCTCACACCCTGCCCCCCCACTGTCACCCTGTCACTGTCACCCTCACACCATGCCCCCTACTGTCACTGCCACCCACACACCCTGTCCCCCACTGTCACCCTAACACCCTGCCCACCCATTGTCACCCTGATACTGTCACCCTCACACCCTGCCCTCCCCCACTGTCACCTTCACATCCTGCCCCCCACTGCCACCTCCACACACTGCCATCCATCACTGTCACCCCCACACCGTCACATCCTGCCCCCATACTGTCATCTTCACATCCTGCTACCCACCACTGTCGCCCTCACATACTGCCCTCCACACTGTCACCCTAACATCCTGCCCCCTAGACTATCACCCCCACACTGTCACCGTCATATCCTGCCCCCCATCACTGTCACCCTCACATACTGCCTCCCTACACTGTCACCCTCACATCCTGCCCCCCACACTGTCACCCTCACATCCTGCCCCCTACACTGTCACCTTCACTCCCTGCCCCCCACCACTGTCACCCATACACCATCATTGTCACCCTCACATACTGTCTCCCACCACTGTCACCCTCACATACTGTCTCCCACCACTGTCACATTCACATGCTGCCCCCCACCACTGTCACTATCACACCCTTCCCCCCACACTGTCACCACCACACTCTGCCCCCACGGTCTTTCTACACACTATCCCCCCACACTGTCCCTTTCCTACACAATGCCCCCCTATTCTGTCATCTTCCTACACACTGCCTACCTATACTGTCACCTTCCTACTCACTGTTCTGCCATTCCAGTCCACAGGTAAGAGGCAGGAAGGGGGGATAACCCCAATGCTATTTAAACTGCTCACTCCCACCAGCATTTATCCAACTCTACACACACACTACATGCACTACACAGACACTTCTACACAGACAGACAATATATTCTCTATACACACTGCACTCAATACACACTACATCCATGACACAATAACAGAGGCAGCATCCACAACACACAGACACAGCATTCAGAACACACAAACACTGCATCCACTTAACAAACACACATTGCCTCCAGTATAAACACACAGACAATATATTAAATACACACACTACATACAATACACACTACATCCATAACACAATAACAGACACTGCATCCACGATTCACAGACACTGCATCCACTGAACACACACACACACACTGCATTCACTACACACTGAATATGATATAAACACTACATCCACTACACATACATTGCATTCACTGCACACACTGCATGCCATAATGAATGTTGGTATGCTTTTGGTGCAAGGCAGGGGGAGGTGGGGGGGTGGGCAGCATTGCATCCTTGATCCAAGCAGAGCATGTCTTGGGCCGGTCCTGGTGACACAATGTACATACTTATGTAAAAATACAATATCTACCATGTAAGGTGGAATGTATTACAATTTCCGCAAATACTGAATTAAACAAACCAAGACATATACAATCTAACCTAAAGAAAAAAACATTTAATAAACATATTACATAAATTTAATAAAGTAATCTAATCCTGCCGATGGGCAAAATTATATACATACCATATGACTGAGTAGTCATAATAATCTGGCTAGAGCCAGATTGAATGTGGGTGATCTAATTGAGGCCATGATAATTAGGAAATTGTTCCTTGAAGGTATTCTTGAGGAGAGGAGACCACATGGGCACACAATCTTATTAATCACAAATTACATCCTGCAGGATATCCAGTGTCTTATCTTATATTCCTTTCCCGTGTGTGGCTGGTAAAAGCATTTGTTGGCATCAACACACCCACTATTTTTACAAGACTTATAAAGCAAAAATCGTGCGTATTGGTCGGTATGCATCAACATATCCCTAAGGCTCGTACCCTGGCGATAACTCATAAGGGATGAACTCTTCATAGCCATCTGATCACATCACTCTAAGCTGATCCTCTCTGTTTCTGGGGTTCAAGTTGTTCCTTAGTATCCTCAGGAATTGGGACACCGGCCGGAATTCTTTGACTGTCTTTGGGTGAGTACTTTTTTCATCACCTTTAACCCACTCTGTATGTGGGATAACAGTGTAGAGGTTCGAGACATCCATAATAACCAGAAAGACTACAGTCTCAGATATATAAATGTCATCCAACCTCCTTTCACACAGGTAGGCAATTTAGTCACTGGTTCTTTAAAAACTGAAACAAGCCAAATAGAAATTTGTTCCAGAAGGGCTCATTTTGCTGAGACAATCGGTCTCCCTGGTGGTCTGTATGAGTGTTGGGAGTCCTCCCGGCCAAATACACTTACCATCTGCCACGATGCATGCTGATCCTGAACGGGGGGAATGCCTGACAACCCAGGCAGTCCCCCAGAAGCCAACCGTCCCTTCCGGGCCATGCGATAACATGTCCACAGCTTTGCCTACACTTGGGTTGTTAGGCAGTCCCCCAAACAGCAATTTTTTTTTTAGAAGTAATAAAAAAAAAATAATAATTATGCTAAATAAATGTACTAATAAGTAAATTATATATAAATAAATATATAAATATTAACACTTAGAATTAAATAATTATATATATAAATATATAAAATAAAAAAATAAACAAATTAATAATTATAAATATTAAATATTTTAATATCAATACATCTGGCTGAATATGTCAGTTATGAAGTTCCCAAGTCCCAAGCGAAAAGTCTAGAGTTGATGAAGGGGTAAAATTAATCTGTTTAATCAAGGCTCAAATGTCCACTTTTATACAGTACAGAGACACAGCAAAAACACCCATGAGTGTCACCATGACTAGGCAATAATTACACAAAATATGAAAATACATAAAAACACATATTAAATACATTGGAACCCACACAAATATTACATCCCCGGATAGCTGGGGTCTGAGCGCCCAAGTTGTCCAAACAGATCCCACGAACACAGCCGAATTGCCACCGGGTAAAGTTTGGACCGACTACTCAGGAGGCGTCTGCCCAAAACAGTTCCAGAGTTTTAGTGCGAGCGGTCGGTCTATTTTGGGAGTTCCTTGCGAAGAAACTGTTGAACGGTTCCCCTGGCTCATAGGTAGCATTTGTTCGACTTGTCCATACGAACAAACTTATCGAACAGCGCTCTCCTGGCTAGTCGAGGAAAGAAACAGGCATTCACATGGTTTCACCGATGTTCGTGCAGTCGAGTGTCTGACTGCCTGCGTTCGTGCGACAAGATGGCCGCCGTTTTCTCCTTCACGTGGCATTCGGTTATACGAACGGCGTCCACACAGAGAGAGCACTTAATTCTGCAGTTTCTTTGTACTTAATGAGCCAGGGGGTTGGTCAGTGTTTGGTAGTTTATTAGACAAATACAGGGGAAGCATAATTGAACTCTAGGAACTGAGGAAGAGAACAACTCTGGGGTAGGCAAAATAGTGGGTCTTGTCACACACACACACACACATATATATATATATATATATATATATGTATATTGATATCAAAATACACATAGAATGATAAAATATATATATATATATATATATATGTATTTAAAAATGTACTTGGCACTAAAAAAAACTTGCCTACGAGCAAACCCACGTTAGCATCTCATTTCCAAATATAGGGTGTGCACACAGGTCTTCCACAATGGTGATATTTATTTAAACGTAAAAATTACATCTGTCCCAATCGATGTTTTGACTGGTTCAGGTCTTAATATATTTTCTCTTAGCACAACATAGACTTTCCACCTTGCGGTTTTGGACCATTGATCACACCACTGCCATGGGGCGGAGATCAGTCCAAATTGCTTCTGCAGAAAGAGGACTTAGGACCTGGATACAATAGTCCCCCAAGATTTTAATGAATGCGTTACTTACTCTATGTTCTTTAAGATTGGGGATAGTGTTTCAGTCGTTATTTCACACCTCTTTTCCAATTATATGCTTTAACTTCAGTATAGTTTTTAAATGTCATGCTGCATAGTTACGTATTGTACAGCTGTGAACTCATAAATATTAAGTATTCTGAGTTTCTTAGGCCCGACCTGGTGTTTATGCTAGTTTATTTTACTTTATTTTATTTTAATCTAGCATTGTGTTTGTATTTTGGTAAAAAGATTTGCCGTTGCAGATATATACTACACCCTGTTCCAAATAATTATGCAAATTCTATTTAACCCCTTAAGGACAGAGCTTCAGAAGCTTGTCTTTCACTTAATGACAACGGCATTTTTTGCATTTTTTGCTATTTGCGTTCAACTGCAATTTGCATTTTACTGATTTATTGCACCGACACATATTATATACCGTTTTTTAAAGGACAGAAAGGGCTTTAATTTGATGTAACACATATATATATATATAAATGCTTATTTATTATAAAAAAAATACAGAAATATGCAAAAAAATGAATTTTTGTGTGTTTTTTTTACAGTTTTTGCAATAATAATGTGTACATAATTAGTGCAGGTTAAGGAAAGTAATTAAAAATAAATTAATTTAGTTGTTCTGAATTACAGAATATATAATGTGTCTGGGATTTTAAGTTTTTTTTGGTAGTTACAGGTCACAAAGCACAAGGAGTAAAATAAACTTTTTATGTGGAGCGATTTTAGAATTTGGTATGTTTGTCTTGTAAGCCTAATAGCCATAAAAGAAAACAAAATTGCCACACAAAAGTATATATTTATATAAAGTAGACACCACAGGCTATTTACCTAAGGTTGTTTTGACACTTTCTACGTAGCCATTTTATCGCCAACCTCTGCTAAATATTGGAGTAAAATTGTGTTTTTTGGGGGTTTTCGCACACAAACTTATAACAAAGAACTTCTCATGTGTATTTTGTAAAGTTGGTGTGTGCTATTCCTGTACAAAGTTTTATTATGTGTTCAGTTACTTCTGCTGAGTACAACGGTACCCCCATTGTATGTCTTTGGCACTATTTCGTGAAGCTACAGTGCCATACAGGAGACCTGTCCTTTTCAGTATTCACAGTAGAATTTTGAGAGACGGATTTAATGAGCCTATGCTTCCATTTGGGGTATTATAACAGTTTGACTGTTCAAAACACCCCACAAAGGCCTACCATTTGTAAATGAAGACACTCCAGGGTATCTCATAAGGTGCATATTGTGCCTTAACATGCCCCCATTTTTTTACCATTACATGCCAAAGTATGTGGTAAAAAATAATTTTGTGCATTTTTTACATACGGATTGCATTTTTGCTGGGCATTTTGTATATTTCATGTGTGCCACTAAGTTCAAACCCCCCAAATTATGCTCAGCTAAGTCTTCTGAGTAAAAGGACACCCCCATTGTATGTCTATGGCACTATTTTGTGAAGCTACAGTGCCATATAGGAGACCAAGCCATATCAGTTTTGACCGAACTTTGAATTTTGACGCCGGGCCTATGTGCAATTTCCAAGCATCTTTGCAGGTTTTAAATTCAAACTACCCCACAAAGGCCTACCATTTCTTAAAGTAGACACCCCAGGGTATTTCAAAAGGCATATTTTGAACCTTAGCGTGGGATCATTTTTCCGCTAGCGTGTACCAGGTGTAGTGGTTATAAGCGTTTTTTTCTGCCTTTTTGACACACAAAGTGAGTTTGCACAGTATATTTTGCAAACCATATGTGTACTACCACTGTATAATACTTCATATTTTGCTCAGCTATGTCTGCTGAGTACAAAAATACCCCCGTATGTACCTTTGCCAGGTATATGTGGACATCGGAGGGGCACATTTGGGACACAGCCATTCCATTTTTTTTCAAATTTTGAATTTTTACGCTGTGCCCATGTCCCATTTTAGAGTATTTTACCAGGCTATATAATCCAAATACCCCATAAAGCCATACCATTTCTTAAAGAAGACATCCCAGGGTATTTCAAAAGGCATATTTTGAACCTTAGCGTGGGATACTTTTTCCGCTAGCTTGTACCAGGTGTAGTGGTAATAAGCGTTTTTTCTGCCTTTTTGACACACAAAGTGAGTTTGCACAGTATATTTTGCAAACCTTATGTGTACTACCACTGTATAATACTTCATATGTTGCTCAGCTATGTCTGCTGAGTACAAAAATACCCCCGTATGTACCTTTGCCAGGTATATGTGGACATCGGAGGGGCACATTTGGGACACAGCCACTCCATTTTTTTTCAAACTTTAAATTTTTACGCTGTGCCCATGTCCCATTTTAGAGTATTTTACCAGGCTATATAAACCAAATACCCCATAAAGCCATACCATTTCTTAAAGAAGACATCCCAGGGTATTTCAAAAGGCATATTTTGAACCTTAGCGTGGGATCATTTTTCCGCTAGCTTGTACCAGGTGTAGTGGTAATGAGCGTTATTAAATGTATTTTTTTACTTTTGAAAACTTTTTTTACTTTTTAAAACTATTTTTTAAACTTTTGTTTTGATTATTCATTTTTTTAAAGTTTCCTAAACTTTCGTAAAACTTTTTTTTACAGATTTAACATTTTTCTAAGCTTTTTTTTTTACGTTAACCCCTAACTAGCAGTAAGCAGCACTAACAGTAAATTCCCCATTTTCCCATAACTCCCACCCACCCCAGCTAGCAAAATATTTAATTATACAATATTTAAATTAGTTAATTAAATAAATTTAACCCCTGAGGGTTAAAAAAGAAATAAAAGTTAATCGTCAGGGGTTAAAAAAAAAAATTAGAACAGTATAATACTGTGATCTGTATTTTGATCACTGTAGGCAGTGATCGACTGGCAGGGAAGGGGTTAATTTTTATTTGGACTGGGTAAAGGGTTTATTTTTTAAAATTTTTTACTTAAATGTTATTAAAACTTTTTTTTAACTTAATTTTTTAACTTTTTAAAGCTTATTTTTAAACTTTTTTTAACGTTAACCCCTAGTTAGTGTACTACTAAACCCCCCAATTCCCCACTAACTTCCACCCTCCCCAGCTAGCTAAATTTATAATTTTAAAATATTTAAATTAATTAATAAAATAAATTGAACCCCTGAGGGTTAAAAAAAAAAAGAATTAACCCTCAGGGGTTAAAAAAAAAATCAGATCTTAGTAAAATGTAATCCCTGCCAATTGATCACTGTAGTCAGTGATCAATTGGCAGGGAAGGGGTTAATTTTTTATTAAAATGGGTAAAGGGTGGGTAAAGGGGGGTGGGATTTTAATTTTACTATTTTTTTTTTCCACCAGGGGGCAGGATCACTGAAGATCCGTCTCCCTGCACTTCACACAGAACCAGGAAGTGCAGGGAGGCGGAGGTGAGTATAGAGAGCACATGTGCCCGCTCAGACATGCTGTCAGAGCGGGCACATGTACTGGGGCAGCCGGATCCGGTGCTCCCGGTCTGCCTCTAATGCAGAGGCAGACCGGAGCACCATTAACCCCACGATCGCCGCGATTGCGGCGATCTGGGGTTAATTTTAACGGGTGACGGACGAGGTCCGTCACTCGTCATTAACGCATTCCCCTGAGTGACGGACCTCGTCCGTCACTCGTCGTTAAGGGGTTAAGTGTCGCAAAGATTAAATATTTTGTTTTTCAGTTTAACTCATGGATGGCATTGTGTCTCAGGGCTCTTTTGATCACTGAAAACAATCTCGGACACCTGTGATAATTAGATTGCCAGGTGAGTTCAATTTAAGGAAAAACTACTAAAGGAGGGTGTTCCACATTATTAAGCAGAGCACCATTTTCATGCAAAGAGTGAAATAGTTCAATGCCTTGGACGAGGTATGAAAACATTAGATATTTCACGAAAACTTAAAGGACCACTCTAGGCACCCAGACCACTTCAGCTTAATGAAGTGGTCTGGGTGCCAGGTCCTTCTAGGGTTAACCCATTTTTTCATAAACATAGCAGTTTCAGAGAAACTGCTATGTTTGTGAATGGGTTAAGCCTTCCCCTATTTCCTCTAGTGGCTGTCTCACTGACAGCCGCTAGAGGCGCTTGCGTGATTCTCACTGTGAAAATCACAGTGAGAGCACGCAAGCGTCCATAGGAAAGCATTATGAATGCTTTCCTATGCGACCGGCTGAATGCGCGCGCAGCTCTTGCCGCGCGTGCGCATTCAGCCGACGGGGAGGAGAAGAGGAGGATCGGAGGAGGAGAGCTCTCCACCCACCGCTGGAAAAAGGTAAGTTTTTACCCCTTTCCCCTTTCCAGAGCCCGGCGGGAGTGGGACCCTGAGGGTGGGGGCACCCTCAGGGCACTCTAGTGCCAGGAAAACGAGTATGTTTTCCTGGCACTAGAGTGGTCCTTTAAGCGTGATCATCGTACTAGTAAGAGATTTGTGGCTGATTCAGAGCACAGACGGGTTCGTGCAGATAAAGGCACATTGAGGAAGATTTCTGCCAGATCCATGCATCGGATCAAGAGGGCAGCTGCTAAAATACCGTTACATAGCAGCAAACAGATATTTGAAGCTGCTGGTGCCTCTGGAGTCCCACGGACATCAAGGTGTAGAATCCTCCAGAGTCTTGCAACTGTGCAACTAACCAATGCTCACAAGCAGAAACGGCTGCATTGGGCAGAAAAATACATGAAGACTAATTTTCAAACAGTCCTGTTCACTGATGAGTGCCGTGCAACCCTGGATGGTCCAGATGGATGGAGTAGTGGATGGCTGGTGGACGGCCACCCTGTTCCAAGAAGGCTGCGACGTCAGCAAGGCGGTGGTGGAGTCATGTTTTGGGCCGGTATCATGGGAAGAGAGCTGGTCGGCCCCTTTAGGGTCCCCGAAGGTGTAAAGATGACCTCTGCAAAGTATGTGGAGTTTCTGACTGACCATTTTCTTCTCTGGTACAGAATGAAGAACTATGCTTTCCGTATTAAAAATATTCTTCATGCATGACAATGCACCATCTCATGCTGCAAAGAATACCTCTGCATCAATGGCTGCTATGGGGATAAAAGGAGAGAAAATCATGGTGTGGCCTCCATCCTCCCCTGACCTCAATCCTATTGAGAACTTTTGGAGCATCCTCAAGCAAAAGATCTATAAGGGTGGGGGGCAGTTTACATCCAAACAGCAGCTCTGGGAGGCTATTCTGACATCTTGCAAACAACTTCAAGCAGAAACTGTCCAAAAACTTACAAGTTCAATGGATGCAAGACTTCTGAAGCTGCTATCAAATAAGGGGTCTTATGTTAAAATGTAACGTGACCTGTTAAAATGTTTAAAAAGTTAAAATGTTGTTATAAGTTTGATTGAAATAGCTTTTGATTTCAGTAAATATACTGCAAACACAACAAATGACAATTTTCAGTTCTTTACAACCTATAAAGTGTTTTGAAACTTACTGTGCGTCATAATTTGGAACAGTGCATTGTAAGTTTTTAATGTTTAAAAAAATACTGTTATCATTATCAATAAAATTTGAATTGTACTCTTAATAGTTGATAACATGAGAATTATGCTGACTGTTATTTACATCAATTATTTAGGTAAATGAGAAAAATATAATTTGCATAATAATTTGGAACAGGGTGTATAGGATATATTATGTAACAGTAATACTTTTGCGCTAATTAGTGGCAAACTCTGGTGGTCTCCCTGTCACTCTCACATGTTCATTGCAGTGCACCGACAATATTTCACTTATTTTACCACTAAGTTAGTTGACACTCATTTCAGGGGTATACACCTGACCACTTCGTAATTTTTCGCCAGTTTGTTTCTTCTGTTATGTACATCTTTAATGTCTATACTATGCACGGGGCATGCTATTCACTTGTATTTTTGTTGATGTATTAACTAGCAACCACGTAGCTGCACTAGGCCATCAACGTCATCACATTACGCACTTTGGTCACACACGTGCCACTTCCGGGAACACTCCTGGGTTCGGATGGGATCGGTAAGATGCTTTACACATTAAGCTATTAATTTATCTATGTTTCCTTTTAATGTTGATCTTGATGAAGACCTGAGTCGGGTCGAAATGTCGATCAGGACAGATGTAATTTTTGAGTTTAAAGAGATCCTTCAGCTGAAACCCCTTCAGCTACTTACCTGAATCCAGCGACGATGTCCCTTGGCACTGGGTCAGGCTCCGCCCATGCTCCTCCCCCGCCGACGTCAGCTGGCGGGGGAGACATAATGCGCATGCGTGGCAATGGTAGCGCGCGCATTAGACCTCCCCATAGGAAAGCATTATTCAATGCTTTCCTATGGGGAAAATCTGACGCTGGAGGTCTGTGAGGACGTCCAGCAGGCCCGGACTGGCCATTGGGCATACCGGGCAAATGCCCAGTGGGCCGCGATGGCCGTGGGGCCGAGGCCGGCAGGGGAGATCACAGGATCTCCCCTGCCAGCCCCTGCGGGCCAGCTCTACCGAACGCCGGCCCCGCTGTGTGCCTCCATGGGCCGGTGGGGAGATCAAAGTTCTCCCTCACCGTCCCCACAGGCACTGTTACAGGCGGCCGCCAGCTGGGAAGTGAGGGACGGAGGAGAGGACCGGCGGAGCTCTAGCCAGCAGCTCCGCCGGGACCTCTCGCGGGGTTCTGAGCATTGCCGCGGTTACCACGGCAACGCTCAGATCTCACGACAGTGAACTGCAGAATTCACTCTCACCACTGGACTACCAGGGAAGGATGGCAGAACGGCTCCCCCCCTCCCAGGCAGAACGCGACCCCCTCCTCCCAGGCAGAACGGCTCCCAGGCTAAAGGTAAGAAGGGAGGGGGGGGTATAACTTTTTTATGAATAAAAAATATATTTAAATTTAAATAAAAAATACATTCACACACACAGCACCCCCAGACACACACAGCACCCCCTGACACACTCAGTACCCCCTGACACACACAGCACCCCCTGGCACACACAGCACCCCCTGACACACACAGCGCCCAAACACACAAAGCACCCAGACACACACAGCACCCAGACACACACAGCACCCTCAGACACACACAGCACCCTCAGACACACACAGCACCCAGACACACACACCACCCTCAGACACACACCGCACACAGACACAAAGCGCATCCAGACACACAGCGCACCCCCAAACACACACAGCACCCAAACACACACAGCGCACCCCCAGACACACAGCACACCCCCAGACACACACAGCACACACATACATATATATATATATATACTATATAAAATAACCCTCAGTGAGTTAACAGACAAAGAAAATTAGAAACCTAGAATGTGACGGCAGATAAAAACACCCTCACACACAGCACCCCTATAACATACACACACACTGCGCCCCTCACACATACAATACGTCCAAATAAATATATATATATATATATATTCACACACTACAGCACCCCTCACACTGCACCACTACACAAATTACGCTCTAGATATCCGCTAGATCCCTTACCCTATATGCACTCTTAATCCTCTACACACACACACATACACACAAAATCTCCTATACACACTCTGGGTCCTTTACACAGTAGATCTCCTACACACACACACTGCACCACCTACACACACACTACATTCCTTGTCAGCAAACACATCCAACATTTTCTAAACACACCCTCTCTACAACCCCTACACACACTACGTCACCTATACACACACACTACAGCCCGTATGCACACACTCGCTACATCCCCTATAACACTATGTCCCCTATACACACACTCTCTACAGCCCCTAGCCACACATATTACACCACAAACACAAATGAAATTGACTTATTTACACAACACCACACCACACTCTACACACATGCAATCCCACAAGCAGGCTCCAAACATATGCACCATGCACTTTCTTGGCCCTTTTGTCCTCTGGTATGCCACTTGTGGAGACACCAGAGACAATCTAAAAGCAAACACAGCGCAAGCATGTTATTAAATTTGCTTGCGCTGCGCAGAACAAATTCAGGGCCTTTTTCTAATGCCAGAGCTCTTCAGCGGGGCTCTGCGCATTGAACTAACATGCTCACTTTGAGAGGGGGCGTGCTTGTCATTAGTGATGACAAAACACACCCTCTCTGGCCCCGCCCCCTTCTTAGGGGGCCGCTCTGATTGAAAAATGCCCGGGCCTAATATTTTTTCTCAGTCCGGCCCTGACGTCCAGCATCAGATAACGGACCAAAAGTCCGTTTGGATTCCAGAAACCCTCTAGTGGCTGTCTGGCAGACAGCCACTGAGGGCAGACTTAGAGATGCAATGTAAACAATGTAATTGCAACACTAAGTGCAAAAGGGTCACAGCACCCAGACCACTTCAATTAACTGAAGTGGTCTGGGTGCCTACTGTGCTTCTTTAAATAAATATCACCATTGTGGAAGACCTGTTTGTGTACCCTATCTTTGGAAAACAACAACATTTCTTAATTTCTCAAACTTTTTTAGATTTTATTCATATTTAATTGTGTTTCATATATAAATTTTGATGTGAAATGAAAGCCCTGTTTCTTCTGAACAAAGTTATATATAATAAGTGTGGGTGAATTTAATATGAAAGAGTTAAATTACGGTTGAACAGAGATATAATTCAAATTTCAGGTTTTTTTTTACATTTTGTTTTGATCAGAACTTGTACAATTGCCTCTGTCCTTAAGGGGTTAAGGAAACCATCCTAAATGAACTGGATGAATGAGGATGAAGACACATGTAAGAATGAGGAAGCATAT
Source organism: Pelobates fuscus (assembly GCF_036172605.1). Lineage (NCBI taxonomy): Eukaryota > Metazoa > Chordata > Amphibia > Anura > Pelobatidae > Pelobates > Pelobates fuscus. The sequence continues at coordinate 353,668,838 of NC_086321.1, forward strand.
GTGGAGTTAATTAAATTCTTAGATGATAAAAATCTATAAATCGTTAATAACGAGGAAGGTTGCTAATGATGAAAGGAAAACGTTTCAAATATTGAGAGATTACTATGCACGCAAGGGAAAGCCCAGAATAGTCAGTTTATATATTGAATTAACATCCAATCAGAACGACATAAATGAAAGTTGACGGATTATGTTACATGTGGAGAGAAAGACATTACAGCAATTAAAGCGGCTCTGTCACCCCATATCAAAAATGAGTATTTCCTAAAGATTGAATGTTTAGGATATACTCATATTGACCGTAATTTCACTGAAATCCCACCCCAGTCAAAATATATACTGAGACAAAGTAGGAATGGAAAAGTCCCTTTGAAGAGTTTAAGACGTAATTAAAGGACCACTATAGTCACCCAGACCACTGGTCGACACAGGGGCAACATCCCTTATAATTACTAACATTGAAAAGTTCAAAAGCTTTGATAACATCTTTAGGGCAGATAAACACTTCATGGAACTTACAGATGAGAAGAAGGCGGCAGGATTAAGAGCCCAGTAGGCCTGGTGCTGACAATTATGATGGGCCTAATTACAAAATCTTATTGACCAAAAACACTAAAACAGTCCTACCTCCTAAGCGTCATGTATCTGATGGAGATGGTGCTGGAGGGAAACTCATAGGATGCAGCTATGAGAAAACACATACCCTATGCTAATCTCACGCTTTCAAGTACACCAATACCCCCTAACAGCAGTGTCCAGTAAAGCAGGAAGTCTCTGAATGGGATTAAACACTAGGGGACATTGAGAGACATTGGGACACTGGGAGGCCTGGGGACACTAAGATACTAGGGAACACTGGGAGACCTGGGTACACAGACTCTTGGGGACACTGGGAGACATGGGGACACTGGGTTACTTTGAGACACGAGGGGACACTGGGAGACATGGGGCACTGAGACAATGTGATACATAGGGGACACTGGAGAATTGATAAAGACCTGGGTACAGGTATAAACGTTGCGGTGTCCAGTAAACCTGCTTAAATCTATCACAGTGAGTAATAGTGCATGAGATTTTGTTCTTTTATACTAGGGGACACTGAGACACTTGGGGCACTGTGAGACATGGGGACACTGGGAGACTAGGGGATTCTGAGAGACTATGGGACACAGACACTACGGACACTGAGAGATGATGGGGCACTAAGACACTCTGATACATAGGGGACACTGTGATACATAGAGGACAATGGAGACTTGATAAAGACCTGGGTACAGGTCAAAACGTTGCAGTGTCCAATAAACCTACTAAAATCTATCTCAGTGCCTGAGATTTTTTCTTTTTTATACTAGGGGACACTGAGACACTAGGAGACATGGGGACACTGGGGGACATTTGGACACTGAGACACCGGGAGACTTTGGGAGACTAGGAAACACTAAGACACTAGGGACACTGGCACACTACGGACACCGAGACACTAGGGACACTGGGAGACATGGGGATACTGAGATACTAGGGACAGTGCCCCATGTCTCCCAGGTCTCAAAGTCGCCAAGTGTCCTCATGTCTCCCTGTGTCCCCCAGTGTCCCCATGTCTCTCAGGGTCCCCTAGTGTCTCAGTGTCCCCATGTTGCCCAGTGTCCCCTAGTGTTTGTATCCCCATGTCTCCCAGTGTGCCTTAGAGTCTCTGTCCCCATGTCTCCCAGTGTCCCGATGTCACTAGGACACTAGGGGACACTTAGAGACATTGGGACATTGTGAGACATGGGGACACAGACACTGGGAGAGACATGGGGACACTGGGAGATACATGTGGACACTGAGATACATGGGGACTCTGGGAGACAAGGGGACTCTGGGAGACTAGGGACACAGACACTAGGGACACTGGGAGACATGGGAACACTGAGACACTAGGAACACTGGCTGGCATACATGAGAACACTGAGAGACTAGGGGCCACTGGGAGTCATGGGGCCGCTGTTCCACAGTGTCCCTATGTCACCCAATGTCCCAATGTCTCAGTGTCCCCAAGTCTCTCACCGTCCCCATGTCTTGCAGGCTCGGACCTACTGTCTGGCCTCTCTGTGCAGAGCTGCTCCCCCGCGGATCAATGAGTAGAGAGAGGCAGGGAGGGAGATGCTGTAACTTCTTATCCGTGCCTCTCTCCACACAAACAGCGACCCCTACTGGCCATCGCTGGTATTGCAGAAAAATCTCTGTTTATACTCTGTTTATTACTGCAATACCGGCACCGGCTAGGCAGCCTCAAATACCTGAGAAATACTTCTGAGAAATACCTGGCAACCATAAGAAATACATGAGAAATACCTGCCAATCCTAAGAGTAGTGAGAAAAAAAATATATATATATATTTCTTTTTTTAAATCAATGGGCCTATTCCTTGGGCCTAGGCCTGGAGCTGCAGCTCCATCGGCCCCTATGTTAATCCGGCCCTGGCGGCAGGTGTGACACTAAAGAGATTTGATGCAGAGATTTACCTACTTGACAATAAAGGAAATCGAGTGCTAGCAACAGTAAAGTAAACACTGTATATACCTTCATATCCTCAAGACATTGTCTCTATATAGACAGCAATAAACAATGAGCCATCAGTTGACTTTAAACAAGATAGAAGGGAACTTACTTGCAAAAACAGGACCAAATTCATAATTTGAAAATAATTCGAAAATACAATAGACATTTTATCTAAATACTCTTGCAGAAAATGACGATAGCTGTCATGTATGTTACGATATTCAAACTTGGCACAGAATTCCAGTTCACTGTAATCATGATGACATTGCAAGGTTACAAAGTGTTGTAGAAGTAATGAAGATTAAAGGGACACTATAGTTACCAAAACAACTAAAGCTTAAAGGGACACTATAGTCACCCACACTATTTCAGCTTAATGAAGTGGTCTGGGTGCCAAGTCCCTCAGGTTTTAACCCTTCAGATGTAATCATAGCAGTTTCAGAGAAACTGCTATGTTTACGTAGCAGGGTTAACCTCTAGTGGCTGTCTTCCTGACGCATCTGAAATTCGCATGCAGAACGTCCATAGGAAAGCATTGAGAAATGATTTCCTATGAACTGTTTGAATGCGCGCTCGGCTCTTGCCGCGCATGCGCATTCCGCTCCACTCGGGAGCTGACGTCGGTCTGGGTGCCAAGTGGTCTGGGTGCCAAGTCCCTCAGGTTTTAACCCGAGGGACTTGGCACCCAGACCAATGAAGTGGTCTGGGTGCCAAGTCCCTCAGGTTTTAACCCTTCAGATGTAATCATAGCAGTTTCAGAGAAACTGCTATGTTTACGTAGCAGGGTTAATCCAACCTCTAGTGGCTGTCTTCCTGACGCATCTGAAATTCGCATGCAGAACGTCCATAGGAAAGCATTGAGAAATGATTTCCTATGAACTGTTTGAATGCGCGCTCGGCTCTTGCCGCGCATGCGCATTCCGCTCCACTCGGGAGCTGACGTCGGTCTGGGTGCCAAGTGGTCTGGGTGCCAAGTCCCTCAGGTTTTAACCCGAGGGACTTGGCACCCAGACCAATGAAGTGGTCTGGGTGCCAAGTCCCTCAGGTTTTAACCCTTCAGATGTAATCATAGCAGTTTCAGAGAAACTGCTATGTTTACGTAGCAGGGTTAATCCAACCTCTAGTGGCTGTCTTCCTGACGCATCTGAAATTCGCATGCAGAACGTCCATAGGAAAGCATTGAGAAATGATTTCCTATGAACTGTTTGAATGCGCGCTCGGCTCTTGCCGCGCATGCGCATTCCGCTCCACTCGGGAGCTGACGTCGGCGGGGAGGAGAGGTCACCAGCGCCGAGGGAGCCCGGTGCTGGATAAAGGTAAGTGGCTGAAGGGGTTTTAACCCCTTCAGCCCAGCGGGAGGGGGACCGTGAGGGTTAGGGTCCCCCAAGGATGACATAGTGTCAGGAAAACGAGTTTGTTATACTGACACTATAGTGATCCTTTAATGCAGTTGTTCTGGTGAGTATTTGCAGTGCCTGTAGGCATTTAAATTTAAACACTGCCATTTTAGAGGGCCGGACACGAGGAACCCTACTCGGCACTTGAAAAGGGTGAGTAAATCACCTTTCTCACAGGAGGTAAGGGTGGTCGACCACCTAAACGTGGTTTTAGAACTATAGTGTCAGGAATACACGTTTGTGTTTCTGACACTATAGTGCCCCGTTAAGGGTAAAATGGATAGGTGTGACCTAAACCGTAACATTTACACTGAAGAAAGGTTTGTTTAAAGTTGAAGCAAAGAGTCTGATGCCAGAGCCACTGCAACACTAGAACCAGTGTATACTGAATTTCAGCAATTCGGACATTCGGATGCTTCAGAATTGCCAAAGTGCCGAATTTCGGAAGATCTGAACAGAACCGAAGTGCCGCATTTCGGAAGTGTCGAAGTGCTTCGGTTTTCTGAAAAGTGGCAAAACAGGAGAGGGAGGTAAAATTAAGGGAATGATGACAGGAATCTAAGCCTACTCCTAACCCTAACCCTAACCCTAGTAGGGGTAGAGGTAGGGGTTGGGGTAGAGGTATGGTTAGGGGTAGGGTAAGAGTTAGGGGTAGGGTAAGGGTAAGGGGTAGGGATACGGGTAGGGTTAGGGAATTGCCAAAGTCCCGAAGTGCTGAAGTCCTGAATTCCCACAGTCCCGAATTTCGGAACCCACACCATATGAATAAAGACTAGACCATGATAATCACAACAATCATGTTGATATAAAGGAATATTGAGAAATAATAGGCAGTTTACTATATGCAATGACCTGTTCAAGACCAGATTTAAAGGGACACTATAGTCACCAGAACAACTACAGCTTAATGTAGTGGTTCTGGTGTTTATAGCCTGTCCCTGCAGCAGGCTTTTTAATGTAAACACTCACAAACACTATCACACACGTCAGAGATCATATGAACTGCACTTCCTTTATGATACTATGTATCTACAAAACGGCAATGTTTTAAATTTCAGGATGAAAATGGTTTACTGTCATACTTCCACTAAACAGCAGGACCAGATTTCCCATCAGGCAGGGAAGGCACCTGCCTACAGGAGCATGTCCTCTAGAGGGCGCCTGTTCTCCGAACTTATAATGCACCTTTTTTAGAGCTCAATGTACCACTATAGGCACTCACACCACTTCATCTCAATGAAGTGGTCTGGGTGCAGTGATCCTGTCATTTTAACCCTTCAATGTTAAACGTGGCAGGGTTATATACCGCTCTAGCAGCTGTCTTTCTAATAGTAACTAGAGGCACTTCCTTGTCCAGAACCAAGTGGAACTCAGTCCTGTAATCAAATACTGCTCATGGAAGCTTTTGACTCGAGGAGGACATCTCCAATCCAATGCTTCGATTTGAGATTGCGGAAGATGTCAGGCGACTGTAGAAACGAGGTTAATAATCATTATTTAAATTTAATTTTTAGCAGCAAAGATGGACAGTGCTCGTAATGACAGAAGAGAACTTATAGTTCTGAAACAATTATTGCTATTTTCGGGACTATAGGTTCTCTTTCATCAACTGCCATCAGATTTTTACTTCTCGTTTTTTAAAGGTTTTTTATATTTAAAAAAACTTAATGATATATTTTTAAAATTATGTACATTGATCATTTAGAGAAAATTTCACTTTTTTTATCTTGCTAAGCAGCCATATTGGGTCAGAATCTACCGTTAGCTAACAAACTACTCTAGTCCATCTTGGCCGTCAATTCCGTTAGCTCTGTAGTGTAGACCAAACAGAGGCAGAAGACAATAGCATCCTATGTTTCAAATAAATGTTATGCTAATATTTTTTTTTAACTAGAAAGTCATTGACTGTATAATGTGATTTATTATTTATTCGTTTTTAATCTAGGGCCTTATTAAACTATATTTATCTTTCACTCATGTGATCTATGCTGCCCTGCAGCTGGGATATTCAGGATCGCTTGGCAAGATCATGCACTGCGATAATGTATTGAGTGTCATATCTGAAAACTAACATGATTCTTGCTGGCATTTTAACCTTATTAGAGTTAAATCTCACAACATCCGTCCTCAGATAATACAGAGCTCGCAATGTACTGAGCAAAAAGAATGATAAGATGCGTTTGGTTGCCAGCAGGGGGCAATATTGGATAAGATGTGTCGTAAATAAAAAAAATCTTTTTCAATAAACAGATAAAATATATTTATATTAGCTACAATCACTTTTCTTGCTTTTCAACATTTTATCTTTCACTTAAATGAGGATGGGCTGGGTTGTTTTCAAGAATAAACATACCGTGCCCACACACAAACGCCCACTGCTAAATAATACAGGATTATAGTGAAAATGAGGCTTTTTAAAGCTGGATTTGATCATTTCACCATTATTCCAATGTATTAACTTAATTGGACATCACATGACATCAGTCATTTAGCTTTTGTGACAGATGCTCTAATTGTTCCTTACTCTGTGGAATATATGTACATGCAGCAATCCAAATCTGTATTACTAAAGATACAGTGTCCCTCTCTACCTCTAAATAGTCCCCTGCCTTCCGTTTACATTAAATTTTAAAGAAAAAAAAAAAAAGATGATTTACTTTACCTTTTACCCGCTTACCTCTTCGACTCCCGCGACGTTATGGAGGGGACATGACCTCCTTCATGATGGTCACATCCAATGTTTCTCATAGAGTGCCACGCACATTTAAACTTTCCCGTAGGAAACCATTGCGTCAACGCTTTCCTATAGAACTTCTGCGTCACGTGGTTGAGTTTTACAGAAGCGCCTCTAGTGCCCGCCAGACAATCACTAGAGTTGGACTTAATAAACCTGCAATGTAAATTTCTCAAAAACGGCAGTGTTTTACACTGCAGGGTTAAGAAGACAGGAACATTGCATCCAGATTATTGATATGAAGTGGTCAGGGTGCCTACAGTGTCCCTTTAAAAACACGCCCAAGAGAGATTTTAAATAATAGAAAATCCTAGCAACAATATCTCTTAATCAACAAAGTGCTGAAATCATAGTTTTGCTCTAAAAAAAATGTCTCTGAGTCACATGAACTTGATCTTGCATGCAGTCACTTGATTTCGGATCTTCTTAAAATGTCAATAAGAGAGCTGTGCTGATCCCAGATCAAGCCGTAAGAGGCTTGGCCAAGCTTCAGCTTCTCAATGAAATGTCGAACATGGACAAGGTACTTAGAACAATCACAGAGCTAGTTACTAAAGTGAGAATTGGGGAGAGATCAAAGAGAATTTAAAGTAAATTTCAAGCTCAAGGCCGTAGTAGCCGAACTGGAAAACATATCCAAGTCAGTTCCATTTCAGCTAATTTGGCCTTAAATTTGAAATTCACTTTGAATTACCCACAATTCCCACTTTAGTAAATGACACTAAAAAGTTGTTGTGGTTCTTGGAGATCCCTAGTGCTTCCTTGCCAAAGTCTGTGCTCCAGTGCCGCATAGCTCTGCCCTGTCGTTTTCCACTTTCTGAAATTCTTCAGAAGAGAAAGTTTGGGCAACGACGGGCGTATAAACGTTTAAAAGTTCTGATCGATATTTTGCAGTACACTCATTGGGCCATTTGCACGCCCTTTCGGTTTGTCTGTTTCAATTTCCTGAATCTTTTTCCAGTAATGAAATTTGGCTGCGCTGAACTTGCATACGGCCATCCTGACATTTTTTAACCGTTGGGTGAAGTGGTTCAACTGAAACTAATTACTCTACTAGTTTAGTTCCTCGTTCAAAGAAAGGACACACATCATAATGGGCGGGGTTAGAAGGGGAGGGCTTGCAAAGGATCTGCGGCTTTTGAAAACTGTTTTTATATATAACTCCAATGAAAGAAATTCATAATTAAACACACTCATGTTTTAATTTTGGGTAGATCTACTAAACAATAATATTTATGTATTTTCTTTATTTGGGCAGTGGAGTGTCTCTTTAAGGGACCCACGTGCTGATTTCTTCGATAACTTCACTTGTATCATTGTTTTGTCTTTCAACTGTTATTTTTGTTGTAACTGATCTTGTAAAGAATGTTAAAACAAATGACAAGAAGGTACTGTAAGTAAAATATGGGATCATAGATAGTAAAATGTAATTCTTTTACTTTGTAAGAGAAAGATTTTATTTTTATCGCATGAGTTTGACACTTCTCCACTTGCAGGCATCATTGGGAGCACACCTGCAAGTTGTAGATTAAGTTCCCTGTGTGCATACCCTCCCCATCTCTCAGGATTGAGTGTTCAGTTCTCCATTTAAAAAAAAAAAAACTAATTCCTTCCCTCTATTGTCCACCCCCCTCCCCACACCAGCTCAAAACTGTCCAATCAAGTTTGGCGTGAGTCAAGATGGGGGCGTGAAAACGAGAGAAACCAGTGTTGGATTCAAGGTAAGTTTTATACTCATTACAAACAATTTAATATAAAAAAATGGGAGGGTGGGGTATTATAAACAATAACAAAGAATATGAAAAATAGTATAGTAACTTTTTTACTTTTTCTTTTTACATATTTTTTTGTTGTTTTATTTTTAAACAATTCCCTGTTTAAGGAGTTATCTGGCACTATCCCATAGTAAGTAGTCAGATTGCAAATGATTTTCCACTCGACCAGGAAGTACATGTTGTAGTGGTTATGGTACCAGGTGTATTCCTTTATGAGCATATTTTTTTTCCACTTCTCCTATATGAAAAATCTGATCTGGGATTGATATAATACCTGCAGAATAATATGTTCTGTTATTTGTACATTTTTGTTTTTGTCTCATGTGCCCTTGTCATTATGTCACACTCTTTATTGCCCTTGATTTTATTTATTTTTTTGTTCTTAAATTCTAGCAAATTAAATAAAAACTGTAAAAAACAAAACAAAAAAAAACATATAACAAATACAAGAGGTGAAGTGGTAGAAAGCAAGATTTATGAGCTAAGCTGCGTTTGACATTAAGGAAATCCCTAACCAGCGATAAGATGGAGGAAAGACGCCTCCTTTGGGCATATTAAAATAACACATTTCCTTTAAGCTTCTATTGTGTAGCCATTTCATTAATAATGGCAAATGATTGTATTGAATTACATACGTTAAAATCTCTCAACAAGTTGGATTCTCGAGAGGAGTAAGTTCAAGTAAAATAGTTAGAAAAATCTGGAGTAATAAAAATCCATATTTGGGACCAAATTATTCAAGTTAGCCCAACTGATATCTTATTAAAGCAATTGAACCACGCAGTTAAAATAAAACATATGTATTTATTAAAAATAAAAATAAATAAACAAATAAAAAAACAACAAAACCTTTCCTGAAGACCCTAAAATCCTACCCCCTCTGCAGGTTCTGCAGGTAAGCTGACCCACAACTTTTTTGCCAAACACTAACTTCTAGGCAGTGTCTAGTCTTCATCGAGAAGCGTTTACACAGTGAACACATTTGGAAGCTATAAAGCACTGGCATGAATCTACGTCTACCTTTTTACGTCAAAAATCTCTTTGAAGGAAATTAATAATCTTTCCACCCATACAGAGTGTTCTACAGGGTCTCTGGGCTTCCTAAATGGGTTTGGATGCATTACCTCTCCGGTGGATATTTCACTATACACAAGACTTTCTGGTTTGGTGTCTTCCAGTCACTGTGCCTCCGGACAATTATGCCAAACCAGCTGCTTAACACATAGCATATGAGTTTGGATATCAATATTTTACACAGAAAGAGCTTTACATGGCTCCTTTAATCACTCTGCTTCCATTTCCCTTACTCTTTTTCTTATACTCCCGATTTGCCCGAAAAGGAGCTAAAATCCTCGAGGAGCGGGATGGTATACAGCAAAGTGTTTATTGTATTTCAACAGTGGGCATTAATTCCGGACGTTATATTGAGTCACTTGCAGAGATGTACAGATGTCAACCGATGTGATTATAATTCACGTTTCTTCACTAATGCTGTAACACATAATGGCTCATGTATTCTATGCACTTTTAAAGCAGTTCATGTAGCCTAATGTTTAGTGCAACTTACAGTCATGTATTTGTTATCGTTAACCACAAGCATTCTCATTTGATATTCACGCTGTTCAAGCTTAAATAAAGAATGAACAAAAAATAACAAAAATAAGTGACACGCCCCGAATTCAATGCGAATTTCAAATCTATCAGCTAAACTGTAATCATTAGTGACATTGAGAATTTTTTTCTCCTTATGCTATTTTGGCCTTAAATTTGAAATTCACTTTGAATTTGGGTGTCTGTCACAGCCGCTCCGTTGAAACATTGAAAACAATCGAATTTGAACTGGAAATACATATATATTTTTCGTTTTCCAATTATGTAAATTTTGCAATATAGGGATTTACACGGTGGTGCTTTGGCAACTACTGATTGACATTCCTTCTTTTAATTAAATCATCATGTTTATATTTAAAGGAGCACCAATATGTGTTCCTAACACTATACTGTTCTAGCCCTAATAATTTATGTTCAGTCATTCCACTGCTATAAAAAATAAAAACTTTTTTTAACGTAACTTTTTACAGTCCAGAGACTTACTCAGTACTGCCGCCCGCACCTACTCTCATTACGTAATCTGTCAGGTGTAGCTTTGTTGCCTTCTCGTCCAATCCAAAGCTTCTCGTAGAGAAGCATTGAGGACGAGAAGTGCATGTGCAGTGCTTGCCCACTCAAAAGTTTCTCATAGGGCGGCATTGAATCTGATGCTTCACGATGAGCGGCATTTGATGACATTCAACATCCTCATGGATTTTCGAAGGTCACATGAGTTTTTTTTTAGTTTTTTTTAAACGGCAATGTTTTCATTGCATGTTTAAACACACCTCTAGTGGCTGCCTTCCTGACATCCACTAGAGCAGGCTTCCCCAAACTCCTGCCCTCCAGATGTTGCTGAACTACAACTACATGATTCTACAAATGAAATAGATAGGCTGAGAATCATGGGAGTTGTAGTTCAGCAACATCTGGAGGGCCGGAGTTTGGGAAAGCCTACACTAGAGGTATGTTAAAATTCAAAATTCAAAGTGAATTTTAAATTTAAGGCTAGAGTAGCTGGGAAGCATACCTGACTTTAACATTTGAATTTTGACAGGGTTGCTCTCATGTTAGATATTTTGCAATCATCTTTTCCAAATGTTACAGTGGTGGGGAAAGCATATTTTTAAATTAACTTTTGGATGAAAATGAACTGATCCTCCTTCCTTAATACTGATAAAAATTTAAAAAGTCTTTGAAGAAAAAATAGCTGTTACATGATGTGGAGTATTGCAAAGAGGGGACACCATTTATATATGGGCTTTTGTATATAATGTAAGTCAGAAAAATAAATTTGCGAAGCTGTACAGCGAACGCAAGGGCTTTTGAATCTACAACCGTTCGTGCGTTTGTTTTGTAAACGATCGAACGGTGCTCTTGGCAATGAACGCATTTCCCCCTCAAACACTGGCCAAATAGAACTTGCTCTGATATTTAACATACACTTTGCTTTTAATTAATCTCTTAATATTTCAATTGTATTAAAACATTTCTTAAATTAAACAGGTGACATTTTTCGATAATCCAACCTTGAGGCTGTTATACACACATAGCTCCCATTTCTTTGAAAGGAATATCCAAAGCGACAATTCTTATAACCCTAGTATAGAATATTAAATGCCGAGTTTGAACTGCATACCGCCAAACCAGCGTGTAAAAACACAAAACTCAGCCAACTTTAAATAATAAACAAAAATGGAAAAATCAAAGGGTGACCCGTAAAGTATAGTTTGATAAATGTATTTTTTCTTCGCTTGAATTCTCTGGTTTCCATCAGCGGAGGTGATGTTCTCAAGATAATGTAATCGCCCAGAAAAATCAACACAGGAATCAACATGTCTTAAATGTTACTAAGTTGTTCTTAAGAACATTTTTTTCTTTTTATATTTTAACATTTCTTATGCTGCAAAGAAACCGGAGTATTGACTAAACAGGGCAATGACCATTGAACTTTAACGTTTAGGTCTATATTTCAGAGTTGGAGAAACAGCTGGGAAGTTTTCCACGGCAGATTTACAGAAAACTCAATCTGTATATAACGTCAGCAATCATGCCCTTTACGTTGTTTTCAATGCAGTTCCTGTGAATTTTACATAAATCATCCCCCAGTACAGAAAGCTAAGAGCTCATACGATGCTTAGAGCAGGGAATTTTGCCAACTGTTTAGATCTGGTTGCAACAGAACCAAGTGAGACAGGCTCTGGAAAATGATGGAGTAGCTATATGCAAGGTGACATAGTTGTTGTCTTTGATGACTACCTAGACAAAGATACCAGAGCAGGATTACCCATAAAGTGGAGTTTCTCAATGAGTCAGAACTCCTCAGTCAGTGTTCCGAGTCATTCACTGAGTGCAGGAATGTGAGTAAACTGAAAGTAATCTGCACCTGATATTGGTGCAGACCACAACTCTCCCCCAAAGGACCATCAGAGATCCTTCAAATAATTGCCTCCACTGGATCGCTGGTGATTACACCGCTTCCAGCAAAAAGGGGAAAACAGGAGGTGGAGGGGAAGGGGGGGGAGGCGAAAAACAAAATAAAAACACACAGACAACACTCAGGCTGCCTACATACATTACTATTAGACTATTCCACACACCAAATTCAGCCACTGCACACAGACATCACTCAACCAGGACACATACACACTTAGCCTTCCCTCTACAAATAACTCTCAGCCTCCCCCTCACACACTAATTGAACAGAGCCTGGGGCTCTATAAGGGGGTCCCAAGCTGGTGTGCTGCCTAGGCCTCTGAAAGTTACAAATTGCTTTCCAACCGAGTATCGGATAGAAGTGTGGCACTCTAATCTCTATAAAGTGGCACCGGGTAATTTTTAGCACATGCCCATTAAAATATCACAGTGAATCTGGGGCACAGTATTTTGGTGGCTAGCATACTAACATACGTTAAATTGCATCTTATGAATTCTATGTGGCATACGGCAACAGCCTTTCCCTACTGATTGTTTTAATTGTAATATTTTATTGTATAAACATAGTCATTGGACTAATAGTCCATAGAGAACATTGACAGAACTGCACACAACCTGTACATGGGCATCCACGGGGGGGGGAGGGGGGGCAAGGCCCCTGCATTTTTCAGCTTGTTCTGCTGATTTTCGTGTGAAATTGAAAATACAGTGCAATACCGGCGCCGGCCAGTAGGTGGCGCGGTGTATGGAGAGAGACAGGGACAGGAAGCTGCATCTATCCCTGCTTCTCTCTGACTGAATCTGCAGGGGAGCAACACATGCAGGCAACAGAGACAGCCTACAGATCAGGTAAGTGAGGGATGGGGGGAGATAGCCTATAGACTAGGGGAGTGAGGCATATGGTGGGGGGCAGAGATAGCCTAGAGATCAGTGAAGTGAGTCATATGGGGGGACAGAGATAGCCTAGAGATCAGTGAAGTGAGGCATATGGCGGCAGGGGGGGGGGGGGGGGCAGAGATAGCCTATAGATCAGTGAAGTGAGGCATTTGGGGGGGGCAGAGATAGCCTAGAGATCAGTGAAGTGAGGCATATGGGGGGGGGGGGCAGAGATAGTCTAGAGATCAGTGAAGTGAGGCATATGGGGGGGGGCAGAGATAGCCTAGAGATCAGGGAAGTGAGACATATGGGGGGGGAGGGCAGAGATAGCCTAGAGATCAGGGAAGTGAGGCATGGGGGGGGGAGATAGCGTAGAGATCAGGGAAGTGAGGCATATGGGGGGCAGAGATAGCCTAGAGATCAGTGAAGTGAGGCGTATGGGGGGCAGAGATAGCCTAGAGATCAGTGAAGTGAGGCATATGGGTGGGGGGGGGGGGCAGAGATAGCGTAGAGATCAGGGAAGTGAGGCATGGGGGGCAGAGATAGCCTACAGATCATCGAAGTGAGGCATGGGGGGGCAGAGATAGCCTACAGATCATCGAAGTGAGGCATGGGGGGGGGCAGAGATAGCCTACAGATCATCAAAGTGAGGCATGGGGGGGCAGAGATAGCTTACAGATCATTGAAGTGAGGCATGGGGGGGGCAGAGATAGCCTACAGATCATCGAAGTGAGGCATGGGGGGCAGACATAGCCTACAGATCATCGAAGTGTGGCATGGGGGGGCAGACATAGCCTACAGATCATCGAAGTGAGGCATGGGGGGGCAGACATAGCCTACAGATCATCGAAGTGAGGCATGGGGGAGGTAAAGTAAGAGAAGGAGCAGAAAGGAGAAGGAATAGAAATGAGGAGAAAGAGGCAGCAAGGATCTGGAAGGGACAGCAAGGACCACAACAGGTAAAGGAGCAGAAAGAATCAGAAGGAGCACAAAGGTAAAGTAGGAGAAGGAGCAGAAAAGGGTAGCAAGGAGAAGGAAGGGTCTGCAAGGAGAAGCAAAGGTCAACAAGGAGCAGGAAGGGTCTGCAAGGAGCAGGAAGGGTCAGCAAGGAGCATAAAATAGCAGCAATGAGCAGGAAGGGACAGAAGAAGCACAAAGGTGAAGTAGGCGAAGGAAGAGAAATGAGCAGGAAGGGTCTGCAAGGAGAAGGAAGGGTCTGCAAGGGGCAGCAAGGAGTAGGAAGGGTCTGCAAGGAAAAGGAAGGGTCTGCAAAGAGCAGAAAGGGACAGAAGGAGCACAAAGGTAAAGGAGCAGAAAGAATCAGAAGGAGCACAAAGGTAAAGTAGGAGAAGGAGCAGAAAAGGGTAGCAAGGAGCAGAAAGGGACAGCAAGGCGCACAAAGGTAATGTAGGAGAAGGAGCAGAAAGGGTCTGCAAGGAGCAGAAAGATCAGAGAGAGACAGGAGCAGAAGGGAGAGCACAACAAGCAGAAAGTAGCAGAAAGGTAAAGGAGCAGAAGGAGCCAAGGAGGAGAGAAGACAGTGTCAGAAGAAAAAGAAGACTTTGTCAAATGAAGGAGAAGAAAATGAGATTGGAGCAGGAAGGACAAGTGAAGTGAACCCTCCACTTTATTCTGGGCACCACATCATAAGGCTTTGGTACCTGGGCCTGGCAGGGAAACTTTGGACCTTCTCATCTCCCCAGTTAAAAAAATATCAGTGTTCATGTGTTTACTTTTATTTACTGAGTGTCACTGATTGGCTAGAGTGGTCAGCTGGCACTCGAAGCCAATCAGTAGCTCCACATTCATAAAAAAGTAAAACATTTTTATGAACCGGAAACTAGCAATTGGCTTAGAGCATCAACTGACCACTCTAGCCAATCTGTAGCACCCATGCCTGACCTCAATCTGCACTTCCTGACACTGTTTCAGAAGCCGAATACCACTGAGCGACCTGGAAATCTGGAGCAGGAGGAAGCCTTCGGGGTAAAACCATTTGAGAGCGGGGGCTTCAGGGGCTTCCTGGCATCATAGCATTTTTATTTAGATGAAGTTGTTATGGTGATCAGAATGTTTCTTTAATTTGCTTAAAAACATGTATTCCTGCCACCATAGTTGTGAAAATGCTATTCACCCTGGCTTTATGGGATAATGACTATGCTCCTCCCCTTCATAACACTGTCAAAAAGGGACCAAGCATGGATGTCATTACAATTATGCCCCCCCTGGATAAATTCCTGCGGACGCCCATGAACCTGCACCAAAAAAAAAACATAGGGTGAGGGAGTTTTGGTGCACAATGTGTTTATATTACACCATTAAAATACTTTTGGCCAGGAAAGGGACTTTATATGACCCTCAGCCAACAAGGGAGATCCCATAGATTTTATTCAATTACACAAGAGATAAAAAAAAGTTTGTCTTATTAGTATTTAATTGGTGACCAATTTGCCCAAAGAGGTGGACAACACTGTTTCAACATAACCTACACAGCCATCTTTATCAAGGGATGTCTCGATCAGCTACTAGACTTGTGCAAAAGTGTGTTCGAGCCAATTCTTCCAAATCAAATCCCCTTGTATCCACACCCGAACTAATTTATCTGACTAGGATTTAACAGTGGAGTCTTATTCAATGAATAATACTCGGTAGGTAAATCCAGGACGAATTGATTTTTGGGGGGGATTAAAAGGAATTTGATTCGGTAGACACAATTTTCCATCAGTCTACAAACAACTACATTGTTTGGAATGATGACTGAAACACACGAACGATCTGATTGGTTCGAAAAAGATTACAGTGTCAGAAATGGTCCAGATTTGTCACAGGAAATATGGTTGTATTTTTACTGTGCTACAAAGAATATTTGGTATGATTTGAAAATATTCTGCCACCATCACCTTACTGGGTAGTAAAATTTAAAACAATACAGTATTTTCATGCAGATTTTTAGAACCAAAACATATTTTGAAATGTAGAAAATTGGTGTGCTTTTCGTGGGTACACATGTTATGAAAAGAATGACCATTTTATTCAAGATGAAAAGCGGTGAACTTCAGTGAATTAATTTTTCTTTTAAATTTGAAAAAGCTGCTTTTTCACAATACAACCATTTTTTTTTTACATAGTATGGCTTAAATGTGCATGGCAAGCAAAATCCCTGAGATACCATAGCCATTTATTAGCAGTTTTTGCACTTGCAGTCCATCCATACAAGAAATCTTAGTTTTAAATAGAATTGCAATATTTATCCCCCATTTTTATCAGGAACACACATTTCATGCCCATTAAAAAAAGTCTGTCCCTCGAAAGACACGTCTGCACAAAAATGTTGTTCGTGCTCTTCAAACAAGTGCTTTTTATAATTTTCTTCCTCCCCGATCCATTTGCAGCGATGAATTCCTATACTTTGTTATCCTGACAAAATAAGAGAAATGTGCATTAGCTATACAGTAAATACAATACACTTGTTTGAAATAGGCAAAAGTATCTGAATAGACAAATTTTGGTTTTATAAATGCATGCGCACGTAGTGTACATATAATGTTTTATATTGTTGTGTACAGGGTCAGTGTGTGAATTTATGTGTGTGTGTATATATATATATTGTGACAAACTTACTTTCCTATGTGTGTTTGTCCAGGATCTTTTGGCAACTGCACAGCCCTCTAGGGAAAGAAAACCAGGTCACGACAAAGTCCAGTTTCAAAAAGGCCTCTGGCCTGTTTATTTTCTTGTTGTTCAGAAGTAACAGGATACAATAAACAGCAAACCTTCTTTCTCCTCAAAACACTTCCCCTCACTCCACCCTGCTTTAACCCCTTAACACCGCAGCCAAATGTACAAGTTGTGAACGAAACAAAACGTAAACAAAACCTGGCATTTGCGCTATATGTCTGTCCAACCGTAATTCACCTCTTTCATATTAAATGCACCCCCCCTTATTATATATCATTTTATTCAGGGGAAACAGGGCTTTCATTTAATATCAAATATTTAGCTACGAAACATAATTTAATATGAAAAAAATTGGAGAAAATAAGATTTTTTTTTATTTTTTTCGTTCTTCATGACATTTTAACTGTCAATGTCATAATACTGTTTGCTTTTACTGCAATAAAATACACATATTTGTATTCAGCAAAGTCTCACGTGTAAAACAGTACCCCCTATGTACAGGTTTTATGGTGTTTTGGGAAGTTACAGGGTCAAATATAGCGTGTTACATTTGAAATTGAAATTCGCCAGATTGGTTACGTTGCCTTTGAGACTGTATAGTAGCCCAGGAAATAAATTTACACCCATAATGGCATACCATTTGCAATAGTAGACGACCCAAGGTATTGCAAATAAGCGATGTCCAGTCTTTTTTAGTAGCCATTTGGTCACAAACACTGGCCAAAGTTAGCGTTTGTATTTGTTTGTGTGTGAAAAATGCAAAAAACGCCAATTTTGGCCAGTGTTTGTGACTAAGTGGCTACTAAAAAATACTGGACATACCCCATTTGCAATACCTTTGGTTGTCTACTATTGCAAATGGTATGCCATCATAGGGGTAATTTTCATTCTTGGGCTACCATAGGGTCATAAAGGCAACGTAAGCAATCTGGCGAATTTTAATGTGAAAAAAATTAAACACAAGCCTTATATTTGACGCTGTAATTTTTGAAAACACCATAAAACCTGTACATGAGGGGTACTGTTGTACTCAGGAGACTTCGCTGAACACAAATATTTGTGTTTCAAAACAGTAAAAAGTATTGCAGCAATAATATCGTCCCTGTAAGTGCTGTTTGTGCGTGAAAAATGCAAAAAACGTCACTTTTACTGGCGATATCATGGTTGTAATACATTTTACTGTTTTGAAACACTAATATTTGTGTTCAGCGAAGTCTCCCGAGTAAAACAGTACCCCCCATGTACAGGTTTTATGGTGTCTTGGAAAGTTATAGGGTTAAATATAGTGCTAGCAAATTAAATTCCCTATACTTTCGGCATGGGTGGTCAGGCAGGTCCCGCTAATTGTAATTAATTAGGATACCTAATTATGTAAAATTATTACATAAATATATGTGTAGAATTAATATATGTATATATATACATATGTGTATATATACGTATATATATATATATTTTTTTTTTAATATTTTTATTTATATATAGGTATATATATAGTGATATATACGTATATATTTATGTATATAGATATATATATTATTTCGTTATAAGTGTATTTTGATATAAATATATATATATTAATATCAGAATACAGTTAGAACGAAATAAAACACATCTATATATTTTTTTATATTTTATTTTTAATTATTTTTTTATTTAATTTTTTTACGTATTTACATATTAATTTTTTTTATATTATTTATAAATATATATATAACAATAATTATATATATATTTAATCAGTATCAGTCTACGTGTAATTTGATATTAATATATATATATATATAATTATATATATATTAATATTAAAATACACCTAGACGGTGTATGTGTATGTGTGTATATGTGTATATATATACTTAGATCATATATATATAATATATATATATGATCTAAGTATATAATTTATTTATTTTAACACTGTTTTAAAACATTTTTATTTGATTTTCAGCCAGCAGGGGGACCAACTGTCATTACAGTTGGTCCCCCTGCTGGCAATGCAGCAGGCAGCTATACCGGCCATGTGATTGTGAGGTCCTCGCAAGGACCTCACTCTCACATGGCCGGGAGGGCTCCTGGAGGGCGGACGTGCCGCGGGGGGCTCCCTGGGAGTCCCCCGAACCGCGATCGCCGGCGTGGGACCGCCAGCGACCGGGTAAGTTACTAAAAAACGGAGGGCGTACTATTACGTCCGGCGGCGTTTAGAGCCGCTTTTAAAAGGACGTAATAGTACGCCCTCCGGACTTAAGGGGTTAACTGCAGTTATAGAGCTGCTCACAGCCCCTACAGGTGAGGCTAATGACCTCGTTAGGTAGTGAGCCAGAACTCCTTAGAAAACCTGGGCTGGACTCATGCACAACCACTCTGACAGTGGGTGGAGAATCGGCCCACCCCGCTCTTCCGAATACTCCACCCCAGGGACCCAAATAACAACAGAGAAAAAAAATAAATTTAAAAGTAACTTTCCCTGGGGCTGCATGTGCTTACCCACATGTCAGGATAGTGGCTGTGCAAAAGTCTGGGTGCCAGATATACACCCCTGACCACCATCCCCAACACTCTGTCACAATATATATATATATATATATATCCGTGTGTGAACGGCCAGTGTGTGTAATTACAGGGTGTAGTCTCACTTTGTGAATTATTGCAAGGGTGAATATGTAGAGAGGGTGTGTGTCCTCACAATCAAATTACCGTCGTTTCTGTTACTGAGACAAAGTGCACTTGAAGCTCCTGTTTAACTGCAGTGACATTAAAGTGGCATTACACTGCCAAAATCCATTAAAAACAAAACAAAAAAAACACTGTTTAGTAAACATATCCCCGATAAAAACATGCAAGCATTTAATGATGCATTTTTTTCATTGGGGTAAATCTAAAAACAGCTTGCAAAAGTCTCAATTCTCTTGTCTCCAGCCTCTAACCCTGCCCAGACATTCTGCGGCTGTCCAATCACAGTCTTCCCAATGCAGCTCAATGAGAAGTCTTTGCAAGCCAGGTGCTTTGACTGATTGCTGCCTCTTGAGTTTAGCTCCACTGAGCTAAAAAAAAACAGGAACAGGACCTGCTGCTTGATTGACAACCAGTGGGGTGTTAGAAAATTAATTTATAAAAGGGTCAATAAAATGTTTTGTTTAAAAAGACACGCTCCTCACACAAAGAATGTCTGCAAGATGATGTGCTTTAGGAGTCTGGAGTGTCCCTTTACATTTTGACATTTCAAGCCCATACACCAGTGCTAAAGTGCTGTTGTAAAGGCAGACCTGATTTGCTGTCCAGCCAGGCAGCTTGGATGGATCCACACATGCACACTTGGATGACATGCCCAACCAACCGGTTTCCCCACAATCAGCACCCACCTGCCTGTAACACAATCAGAGCACACCTGCCGGCCACACCCCCACCCACCCAATATCAGACTTCCCAAAGTTGGCAGGTCTTAGAATGTGGGGTAGCATTTGCGTGGATTGTCAGTATGCGTGAATGCAGGTATATTATATATGAAGGGTCAAAGTGTGTCGTTGCAGAAGAGTCTATCTGTGCAGACAGTCACTGTATGTTTGAATACAGGGAGGTATCTGCACCACATTGTCACTCCAAGCAGTATGTAGAATTTGCTCCATACTGCCACTTGCAAGATCATATAAGGCACTCTTCAAAGTGTATGGCTCATAATGCACTCTCTACACATATACCACACTTTCCTATGAGTAGACATGTGCAATTCGTTTCGGTCCAAATATGAATTCGGACAAAATTCGGGCAAGTCGGACATTCGGGTACTTCCGAATGTCCGAATTGCCGAGGTCCCGAAGTTCCGAAATTACTGAATTTCTGAAGTGTTGAAGTTCCGAAGTGCCGAAGTTGCCAAAGTTCCGAAGTGTCAAAGTTCCGAAGCACAGTATTGCCTAAGTACTAATATACTTACCCAGTGAAAGAAGAAGAATGTTACATTGTATACAATTTTAAATAAAAAGTATACAAACATAGCCAGGATTCAGCTGTAAGCATTTGCAACACTTACAACAATCAAGTAACATGCATTCATATAAAATGTAAGTTACTTAGCCAGTCAATGTAATGACAGGAATGAATAAGTAGATAACTCCCTAATTCCCACGGTATTAGGGAGCTATCTACTAAAAGGCTGAAAGACCTTAATTGGTCTTTCAGCCAAATTTACTAATACTAAGTAAAGATTACTTAGTATTAGTAAATGATGCCCCTACTCGCTACACCGCAAGTAGGGGCATTTCTGTTAAACATGTTAAAAAAAAAAAGGTCCCCCCTCCCGAGCCCCCACCTGCGAAGCGCGAGTGGGGGCTTTTAAACTAAAGTGGTGACCTATTGGCCCCCACCCCTGAACGGCGGATGGGGGCCCTAATGTAAAATAATGGGGGGGGGACCTATTGTCCTCCCCCCGGGCCCCCACCCCTGAGCGGCGGGTGGGGGACCTAAATCAGAATAAGGGGGGGCCTAATGTCCTCCCCCCTGGCCCCCACCCCTGAGGAATTGCAGATAGCAGACTGTGGTGGAGGCTACCGTGTCGTAAGTTTTGTTTCCAAATTTAACTACTGCTCGGATTGCCATTTGAGTGTTTTTATATCCATAGAATGGTATGACTGTGCTGCATGTGAGCCAATACAAGCTGTAGAACTGTATGAGTGTGTGTTACAAGACCCACAGAGTGCTGGGAGAGTGTTTTATGTATTGAGTAGAATGTTATGACTGTGCTTAAAGATCAATATATTGAGCTGGGTTCACTCTGCTGAGAGAACACTTTAAAAGTTTAATGGAATTCTAGGGTGCCTCGTGATCACATTGGAACAGAGTGGGCCAACATTTTTTTTTTTTTTTAAACAACACTGGCGTTATCCAGTGTTATAGTGCTAATTTTTTATATCCAATTGGTTACCATGGAGATCATTTTTTTTTATATAGCACTTTGCCACACAGTAACCTCCTGTTTTAGGCTTGATAAATTTGATCCTACAAGCATTTGCAAACCACCCCTTTGAATTGTTAGACAACAGTGTGTACCGTTCAAATAGTACGGGTTTTCTATTTGTGTCGGACACTAGGCATGGTGAAAGTATACCCCCAGAATCACTTGTTAATCCTGCACAGCATGATAAAAAAAAGTCATTTTGCCTTTTGTGGAGTATTTAAACACATTGGGAAATATCCCAATTGCATAATGGTGTTCTGTGCTCTTTTTTCCTCTTTAAATCAGGGGTTGGGTGTGTGGTTGCAATTGGGTGAGGTTGTACTATATTCTCCTGGGAGTACTCAGCAGAGAATTTCAAACTATCATTATTTGTCAATTAAGCCCTTGGTAGAATGGAACACAATGTTACCATGTCACTGGTTTAGTTGACCTTTAATTTTCAAGATTATTTACTCTTGTAAGCATTTTAAATCACAACGTTCGTATGTTATTATCAATATCATCAAGGTATCGCAAGGCAGTCTAAAGATAAAGAAATGTGCACCAATATAGTGCATGCCTTTTTTACCCTGACAGTAAGAGGCAACCCAGACAGAAAATAAAATTATTATTCATAATAATAGCAAAAGTAACAATTGAATCTACTAGAATTCTAAAATTCTAAAAAATACATTTTTTAATGTATTTTAGACATAGAAACATAGAATGTGACGGCAGATAAGAACTATTCGGCCGATCTAGTCTGCCAATATTTATAAACACTTTCCTTAGTCCCTGGCCTTATCTTATAGTTAGGATAGCCTTATGCCTATCCCATGAATGCTTAAACTCCCTCACTGTGTTAACCTCTACCACTTCAGCTGGAAGGCTATTCCATGCATCCACTACCCTCTCAGTAAAGTAATACTTCCTGATATTACGTTTAAACCTTTGCCCCTCTAATTTAAGACTATGTCCTCTTGGTGTGGTAGCTTTTCTTCTTTTAAGAAACAAGCATTCAAAGCTTAAAGGGTACCTGTCATGACAAATACAACAATCAGAAATGAGAGAATCAGATTTGATCTATCCATTTCGTTCGCTGAATTGCTAGCAAATGTTTAGATTCTCTAAAATCAGAGCATTAAAAAAAAAAAAAAACTCTTTCCCCCCATTATGTCAGTGAATTCAGTCTTTGCAGACCAGCACAGACATAAGAAGGCCGTACTCTGCATTTCGGTTATCAGTGAAACCCTCCCCTGAGTGTCTCTTCTGCTTGCCTTTAGCCCAAAAATAAGCAGTGCCTGAAAGAGAAAGAAGGGAGGAGGGGCAGGCTGGGTGATTTATTGCAGGTGCTTTGGACATGCAATGTGAGAATGAAAAGAGAGAGCAGATAAAATTTATTTATTTATTTAGATTCCATAAAGCAAACATTGTTGAGGACCTGTTATGGGAAGCAAGGCGTATGCATTACAGCAAGTGTACCACCCACTGAGAACACGATTGATGCTCTAAGAAGAAGACTGGGTTGTTGGAAATCAATTAAAATATTAGGGATAGTATACAAAGCTGTATTCCTGGCACTATTTCTCCCCCTGCCTCCCCTCTCCCTCGCATGCCCCCCTAGCCAGTGAATAAAGGGTAAAAACAAAGAAACACTTTTACTTAGCTGATCCTCTGTCCCATGATGAGCGGGCTCTAATGCACATGCGCGGCAAATGCCACGCTCATTAGATCTCCCCATAGGAAAGCACTGAATCAATGCTTTCCTATGGGGAAGAATCTGAGCGTGAGGACGTCCAGAGTCAGATACCGGACCAAAGGTCCATTTCACACCAGGAAGCCTTCTAGTGGATGTCTGGTACACAGCCACTAGAGGCAGACTTAGTGATGCAATGTAAACATTACAGTTTCTCTGGAACTGCAATGTTTAACATTGCAGTACTAAGGGCAATAGGGACACTGCGCCCAAACCACTTCAATGAGCTGAAGTGGTTTGGGTGCCTACAGTGTCCCTTTAAGGGAAGAATCACTTACATTGTATAGATTGAGTCAAGTCAGATGAATAGAAAACTGCAAACATGAATCTGTAATGACAAGTTCACTTGAATGCAATATTCTGTGAATGAGCAAGCCATTACTTAACAGTCCTTATAGCTGCTGCCTACTAAGTAGTAATAGGGATTGAAATTTTTGTTTTGGCAATCAATAAGGGGATATCCAATGAATGTTTGATTCCTAGCAATTTAGTGTTCCTTTAAGAGTAAGTGGCAAAAACGTACCTTAACATAATGTGTAATATGTATAGTTATATATATTCCTAAGGCGGTCCATCTAAAATTAAAACAAATATGTTATTTGGCAAATCCTATCTACACTAATCTGGGCTTAGTGCTTTTGATGGGGCAAAGCAATGGACTGTTTGTGTAATCCAGGGGTAGTCAACCTGGTCCCTACCGCTCACTAGTGTGGGCGGTTTGGGATTTCAAGTGGGCAGTGGTGGGTTCTGCAGAAACCTCCTCACACCTGCTGCACCAATCAATGGAACCAAATAACAACGTACAATGCTGTGTTCAAACCTTGAAGTCAATAACAACAACAAAACACACACACACAAAAAAAAAAGATTAATTTACCTTGAAGTTTTGCAGTTATCTTTCCACCTCCCAAATAATTACGTTTTCTCTTCTGTTTTAAAATACCAAATGGGTCTCTGTCCTTGTTTTTGGGTAGTTAGCGATTGTCTAAATTTAAATATTCCATAATTTTCAATAGTTCATAAATACTGCAGTGGATAAGCAGGGCGTTGAAGATATCACTTGGAACAGGGGCTGATTACTGTTGGGGTCGGGGGATACACCAGGGCTACGTTCACTCGTTCGCTGCCATTCTTGGGGCAGATTATTTCTGTTACTCCTTCTGGCCGTGGCTGAGTCAGTAACTCTCCTGTGAAGCAGAGGAGAAAAAAAAAATGATTAGAGAAATAAATAATATTCTATACTGAATGTTACATACACAAACTTAAAAAAAAAACATTCCTAAACAGATACCTCAATTTTAAAATTATCAAGAAGCATCAACCCAAGTTAAGATTATGTTTTGTGCAGGAAAATATGGTTAGACCATGGGCATTATACATTCTATAGCAATGTTTGTATTGTTTTTTTGTTTGTTTTTTAACGCTTCCATTCTACTGAATATTCCTTCAAATGAGTTTAAAGGAACAGTACAGGCAGTGCAGAATTATTAGGCAAATGAGTATTTTGACCACATCATCCTCTTTATGCATGTTGTCTTACTCCAAGCTGTATAGGCTCGAAAGCCTACTACCAATTAAGCATATTAGGTGATGTGCATCTCTGTAATGAGAAGGGGTGTGGTCTAATGACATCAACACCCTATATCAGGTGTGCATAATTATTAGGCAACTTCCTTTCCTTTGGCAAAATGGGTCAAAAGAAGGACTTGACAGGCTCAGAAAAGTTAAAAATAGTGAGATATCTTGCAGAGGGATGCAGCACTCTTAAAATTGCAAAGCTTCTGAAGCGTGATCATCGCACAATCAAGCGTTTCATTCAAAATAGTCAACAGGGTCGCAAGAAGCGTGTGGAGAAACCAAGGCGCAAAATAACTGCCCATGAACTGAGAAAAGTCAAGCATGCAGCTGCCAAGATGCCACTTGCCACCAGTTTGGCCATATTTCAGAGCTGCAACATCACTGGAGTGCCCAAAAGCACAAGGTGTGCAATACTCAGAGAGATGGCCAAGGTAAGAAAGGCTGAAAGACGACCACCACTGAACAAGACACACAAGCTGAAACGTCAAGACTGGGCCAAGAAATATCTCAAGACTGATTTTTCTAAGGTTTTATGGACTGATGAAATGAGAGTGAGTCTTGATGGGCCAGATGGATGGATTGGTAAAGGGCAGAGAGCTCCAGTCCGACTCAGATGCCAGCAAGGTGGAGGTGGAGTACTGGTTTGGGCTGGTATCATCAAAGATGAGCTTGTGGGGCCTTTTTGGGTTGAGGATGGAGTCAAGCTCAACTCCCAGTCCTACTGCCAGTTTCTGGAAGACACCCTCTTCAAGCAGTGGTACAGGAAGAAGTCTGCATCCTTCAAGAAAAACATGATTTTCATGCAGGACAATGCTCCATCACACGCGTCCAAGTACTCCACAGCGTGGCTGGCAAGAAAGGGTATAAAAGAAGAAAATCTAATGACATGGCCTCCTTGTTCACCTGATCTGAACCCCATTGAGAACCTGTGGTCCATCATCAAATGTGAGATTTACAAGGAGGGAAAACAGTACACCTCTCTGAACAGTGTCTGGGAGGCTGTGGTTGCTGCTGCACGCAATGTTGATGGTGAACAGATCAAAACACTGACAGAATCCATGGATGGCAGGCTTTTGAGTGTCCTTGCAAAGAAAGGTGGCTATATTGGTCACTGATTTGTTTTTGTTATGTTTTTGAATGTCAGAAATGTATATTTGTGAATGTTGAGATGTTATATTGGTTTCACTGGTAAAAATAAATAATTGAAATGGGTATATATTTGTTTTTTGTTAAGTTGCCTAATAATTATGCACATTAATAGTCACCTGCACACACAGATATCCCCCTAAAATAGCTATAACTAAAAACAAACTAAAAACTACTTCCAAAAATATTCAGCTTTGATATTAATGAGTTTTTTGGGTTCATTGAGAACATGGTTGTTGTTCAATAATAAAATTAATCCTCAAAAATACAACTTGCCTAATAATTCTGCACTCCCTGTATAGCATTAGGAATACAAACCTGTATTTCTAACACTATAGTGTACGTGTCAGTAGATCTAGCAAAAAAAAACCTTACAAATAAAAAAGTTTTACTTACCTTTTTCCAGTGCTACGGCTCCCGAGGCACTGCCTCTCCACCTGCCGCAATGTCAGGAAGCATGGTTTCCTCCACGATGATCCAATTCAATGCTCGCTGAGCATTGGTGACCTAATGTGCACGCACATTGAGTGTTTCCTATGGGGGTTTTCACATCACATGACCGAGTTTCATTCGGTCAGTGTCACAAAAACGCCTATAGTTGCTGCCAGTATGACAGACACTACAGGTAGACTTAACATTGCAGTTTCTAAAAAAAAAAAAAAATTCTCTTAAAAGGGCAGGCCGTTTCACTGAAAAAAAGTGGTGTGGGTGATTATAGTGCCCTTGACCAGATAAAACAAGATAAAGATATAGAACTGTAGCTACTTAAAATTCAAATTAAGAAATATGGCCAGTGCCAGGCTTTGATATGTACTCAGCTGCAACAACCTGGGTAAATAGGTCAGTGGGTTTCCAAAACAGGCCAATTTGTAGGTCAACTTTGTGATT
Organism: Pelobates fuscus; assembly: GCF_036172605.1. NCBI lineage: Eukaryota > Metazoa > Chordata > Amphibia > Anura > Pelobatidae > Pelobates > Pelobates fuscus. Next base: position 353,696,163 of record NC_086321.1, read on the forward strand.
CCAGACACAACACCTGGTAGAACAACCCTGGTAGAACAACCCTCAATAGGACACAAGACTTGGGATGAGCAGAGATGGGCAGCTGCCAAAGTCAGGATCTATGCACACTAATGGCCTACGTTTTATTAGTATCCCCACTGGAACCAAAATGGGAAATGCCTAAATCGTGGACTGCCAGAGTGTGTTTTGGGTCTGGATTGGGAATCATTGAACCTATAGGACTAACTTGGCAAATTATTAGGTATGTTCAATTGTCAATAAAGATAATCACGCCCTAGTTATATTTGGTAGGCCTTGGTCCGACCAATCACCGAGGTATAGTAACAAATGTATCAATTAGCAATTTAAAAAGTCAATAATTCACAAAGAAGAATATAAAAAAGGAGTTATTTCAGCACTGTTTCACTACAGAAACCTACACAAGTAAATATGGAGAGCAATTCAATGCCAATAGCTTCCATAGTGGTTGTTCCACCTTTCGTACTTTACTCCAGAATTATTGTCCCTGCACCACCGTCAATATGACATTTTTGCAGAAGCTTTTACTCCCTTAAGGCATTACTCAATGTATTTACAGGGTTTATATGCTACGCCGTTAGTTATGGTATGAAGACTGACTTACAGAACAGCAAAAATGGAAGTTATCTCCAACCAGACAAGTTATGACTTTTGGCTATCTTGGGTTTAAATCTACGTCTGACACACTAAGTCAAGGGTTGAGTTATTTACTGTATTCCTATGGGGTTTCTGCAGAAAACACAACGTTATAGTCAATTGTAAACTAAGAGGCCAAGTCAGAAACATTGACTGTTTGCTAAATTTGGGCTAAAACAGTCCATTTGTTTTTTTCTATTCACTACAATACGGTGTTAATTGAATGAACGTCCATGTTAATACTTTTCTAAATAACTTGAGAATACAAAGCGCATTTAAAAGCCTTAGTACACTAAAAATACATAGCTTGCCAATTCTGTTGTAAGCTGACAAGATCAGATATTTTGAGTCACAAATCCGTTACCTCGGATACATTTTAAACAAACAAATAAATAACAGCTATCTAAATGGTAACATCTGACCCATAATGTCACAAAGACGTACGTAGTCTGAAAAAAAAAAATGATTTAATGCAGTTATTCAGAAGTTTGTTTAAGTATTGACGTACTTTGAAATTCTTCAAAACATACAATGACTTTTCCAAATACATTTTGCCTTTCAGTTTCTTTAATAATCGAAGAGTTATTCATAGATTAAAATAACGCTATCACACAGCGAAATTCCAACTATTACCTACTTTTTTATAATAATAATAATAATTAATAATAATAAACAAACAAATAAACTGTTCAGGGCACTCTAAGTACCATCACAATACATGCACATTGTAATAACATTGTACAAGTTATAGTTTTAGAAGGTTGTCTGTCCTTGTCCTTCTTAAATCTAAATTACTTATAATTACACGCTAGAAGCTGGCCTCCATTCCTCCCCATCCCGAGAAATAACTAGAGAAAGCTATACGTCCTTCTCTACCTGTACAAAAAATGAGTTAGGAGTGTGCATGACAATCAAATGCATACTGTGAGCATGCACAGCTAGTGACTTGGGGCATTTGATGGTTACAGCCCCATGTGCAAAAATAAACAGTGTTCTCACAAGGCTGATCGAAGGTAAGATATTGTATCTGATCGTACTACTGAGAACCTTATTCACAGTTTTTGCAAATGGCGTTGTTGCCAGCATTCACCCAAGTGACTGACACTGTATGCTACCCAAGTCACTGATTCTGTATGCTCACAGCAGAAGAAAATATATAGTTAAACAGTTTTATCAGAACTGATTTTGTTATACACCATTAGAAATACATAGATCTATAATGATGAAATGATTGTAAGCCGGACTAATTCCAGTTTAATGGGTCAATCATGTAGCCCCAAGAAGAAAGCGCAGCTTAGCAGAGGGGGCCTTGACAGGGCTTGGAGGCGGGCTTAGGGAGAGCAGGGTGTTGATTGGCATCTCAGGATTCTGGGTGGGCTGATATAAATGTCGGCCATTTTAGAAATTGCTAATTGACTTTCCAGGCTGAATCGGTCCCTCCCTCCCTTTATTAGTGGGTTTGTTTTTTTGCCCGCTTGGTCACAGCGGCGGGTTAGTAAAAGGAAAGTTAAGGGGGTAACGGGCCTGCTTAAGGAAGAGCAGAGCAAGAGTAGTGAGTTGGCTGTTTCGAAATGGACTGGTTATCTGTTGGTAAGATGTTGGTGGGTTTCGAGCACGGTGGTAGCTCCGAATCTGGGTGGTGTAGGGGTATCAAGGTATACCCCTGCCAGGATTGTGTGAAAAATGTTGAATCTTGTTTTGTTATACTTATGGATTGTTATACAATGTTAAGTTATGTTATATATGATGGGTCATTGCCTTGCGATTTGATATGTGGGGAAGTGATAATGTTGGATGGCTGAGGATTTGGGGGTGGGCAATGACTTTTAATGTTATTTATATGTTATTGTTATTAATATTATCAGATTATGAATATAATAAATAAAAGCTGTGGACATATTGACCCATACCCAAACGTGTCAGTGTTTCATTAGGGGTGGGTTGGGTTAAGGTAATAGACAGCTCCTCCAGACCATATGGCGACAATGCACCTGTCATGTTTGGAGAACAACTTAAATTAAAGATTCATTGTTTGTTGCAGAATAACAATTATTTTAAAACTTTTTTTTTTTTGTGTGAATATTTCATATTGTCTCTGCAGACACAAATTCAGTTAACCTGGATTAATGGAATTAATTAACCAAAAATGTAAATATTGCATGAATACACAGCTTCATGTTACATAACTAATCTATATCCCATGCTGAATAACCTTTGGAATAGAATGTATCTTAAGTAGAACATGTTTTCTTTATACAGATTGTTCCTCCTTAAGCAAAAAATAAATTATATATATATATATATATATATATAAACATTTAAAATCACAAAAATCAGATTTAAAGTGAAACTGTTATGAGAAAAATAATGTACCTTAAATCACTCCCATATACATTGAATTCACCATTTATCATGAAGATAAATGGTGTATTCAATATAAAATATAAGGATGTATTCACTTTCCCTCCGTTCCAGTGCCGCTTTATAGGTCTTCGTGTTAACCCTTATCGGACTGCCACCGACACCTTGACTGACCGCTGGGAGAATTTTTTTTATTTTTAAATAGATTTTTCTCTTAATCTATACACTTTCTAGCAAAACTGCTAGCACAATATATAGACTAAATCGTATGTTGAATCTAATGAGCATAAGCTGTTTGGTGCATGACAGGTACACTTTAAATAAAAGAAAATCAGTTTTAAAATATATTTAAAATAAAAAAAGGGGGCGGAGCCGGCGCCCAAACGAGCTGGAAGCGTTTCGGAGCTGCTCTGATACTCAGCCCGAGAAAAAGACTGAAAATCCCGAAAATCCCTTGCAACCAGACCTCCTCTGGCAGCTGCCTGAACCCCGACGATATGGGGAAAAAAAGCAAGAAGCTACGACCGGACCCGGGCTCGGGTTCGCAAGATATTGGCACTTACATGCGGAATGCAGCGAGGCCGACACACGCCAAGATGGCGCCCGCGGAGGTTTACCCGCATCTGTCCTCGGACGAGGACAGCAGTACAGCCGACCTCTCTCCCCCACCGAGGCGACGAACGGAGCCACTGGCGGCCACAGCGCTTGGGGACTCGGCCCCCGCAACGAGGGCAGATATCAAAGCCCTGGTTGCGGAGATTCAAGCCATGTTCAAGGCTGACTTGGCGCCAATACGGGAGGAGGTATCCGCACTCACTACCCGCATGCACACTATGGAGGAAAGCATGGCAGGCCACAAGCTTGCCCAGACAGCCACAGATACTGCCATAGGAGCACTGCAGAAACAATATGCCGATCACCAGGCTCAACTAGCCAATTTGGAAGACAAAGCCAGGACACGTAACCTACGAATAAAAGGCATTCCGGATGCAATAACTGATACAGAACTTCCCAACTACTGCAGGAGGCTCCTTGCCACCCTTCTCATGCCCAAGCACTCCAAACAGATACTAGTGGACTCCTGCTACAGGCTTAATAAAACAACTACTTCAGCTCAGGAGACGCCTAAGGAAGTCCTGCTCAAACTGGTACGTGACGCTGACCGGGGCATTATTATGGGGGCAGTAAGGGGTACTCCCACGGTGCCCTTTGAAGGCGATCAGCTCGCTTTTTACCGAGACTTTTCTAGAAACACCCTGTCCTGGCGGCGCTCTCTTAAGCCCATAACCCAAGTGCTTCAGGAGCAGTCTATTACCTACAAGTGGGGCCCCCGCAGGCTACTTGCCAGCAAGGCAGGGAAGACACACGCTATCTCACACCCTGCTGAAGCCTCGAACTTCCTGCAAGCCCTCGGCCTACCGACAGCACAACCACAGACTACAGCCCACCCAGCCTGGAATGTAGCAGACATCACCCCGTTCGTGCCAAGAGGAAGTGCACCCAAGACAACGGCACAGCCACCCTGAACGTTGGGACTGAGTGTCGCCTGTGCACTACCATATGCACGCGCACAAACCCTATAAATGTTGCATATTATTCCCCTTTTCATTTTATCTAAAAGGGATCAAAAGTTGCTTATATGTTTCTATATGTTATTCTATTACTACTATGTTATGTTGCCGACTCCGTAAGCCTTAGATCTAGCTCAGTACCTCAGCACCCTCCCCCCCATGCGCTATCAAGCGGCGTGCCAGCGCAAAAATAGCAACCCTCTGGGTGCATAAAGCATAACCCCCGCCCTCAGGTACAGCTTAACAAAATGAGACCTCACACCCGGCTTCGAGGGCACCCAAGCCCAACTATGAGTGCCTTACTATAGCTTAATTACCAGGGCGTATTGTACACTGGCCACAAGGCACATAAGGCCCAAGATCACCGCCCTACCCAGTCATGAGCTAGAGGACAACCGACAGGGAAACTTGGGTAATCCCGCATATTTAAAAATAAAATTGTGTAGACTAAGCTAAGTGGCGAAAGTATCCATGTATTGTAAAAAAATTTTATCTGCTGATCACGAATTATGTTATCTTGTTTGCCAATACACGCAAAAATAAAGAATTAAAAAAAAAAAAAAAAAAAAAAAGGTGTTTTTTATAAAACCTAGTTTCAGTAGATTCAACCAAAAGTTTGGTCTTTCTGATGCATATAGAATGAGAGATTATGATTCCCCATTCTTCGTACAATATATGGAATGCAATGATATCAATGGCTTCAAACACCTTTTGAGGTCACCATTGTAGGCTATCATGTCATTTATAGGGACTGCATAGAAATCCAGACTTAGGATATATTTATTTTTCCTGATCATTATTTCCCTCTTTCTCCAAACTCACAATGTCTGGAGCTTAACTGGCTATCTTTAAGGCCTCTTACCAAAATCTCACACTTTGATGTCAAGTTTGCCACAGTCTCTCTCTTCCCATCTATGCGCAACATCGTTGTCACTTGGTTTCGCTCACATCATTCTGACCTTGTTCAATTCTAGCATGATTCGAGCCATGACCATTACCCCTTTTTAAGTATTTTAATTGGGGTATCTTCCAAGCCACTGCACAAATATGATGCCACTGGTCCTATTTAAACTCTTGTCTCCTTAGGACCATTGCCATTTTGTTTTCAAAGCCTTTAAGCCCATTATTCTGTAGTATTTGCTTTTCTGGTCCTGACCCACCCCTGGTCCTAACCCCTGGGGCATTGCACAGTCTTATTTTATTAAAGCGGTTCTGCATAAAATGATAAAGTATGTGTAGATTTTCTCCAAACGTTCCCTTTATTCAGACACCATAATACCATGCATATCTCTAAAACAAAAGGCAAACAAAAAGTACAGAACTCTGTGTACAAAGGAAAGAGATGTAAATCTATCTGTACAGACAGGCCACTCATGTCTGCTTCTAATCCAACGATAGGTCATTGAGAATGACCTCCCTGGCAACTGATAAATGATTCAAGTCGGATACTGAACATAACTTACAATCTATCACACTGATCCACTTTTAGTACAGGACTTAATAGTCACAAAAAAAACGTTAAAAAAAGAAAGAAATCACCTCTAAAGTGCTCTTGGTAAGTTAAAGCTCATAAAATACTGAGGAAAGTTCTGACAACAATATGGAGCAATTTCTACAGCAACATTTGGCTTGGGTTACAGAACACTGGATGTTTCCCTCTACAGATCATATCAGAAATTCTAACTAATGCCATGTTAGGACAGATTTCAGATCACTGTTTACACAGCAACCGAGCAAGAAAGGGCGGGCATTACTGCAAGACTTATTTTAGAACCGTTTGTACGATTTATTTTATTTATAAAGATGGCCGACAGACAGATGCAACATGACAAACACGTGAAGACGAATTAAATATATGTGCTACTAGCAAAAGCCATTTCTATAATTATAGGACTTAGAGAAGAAACTAAATAAAATCTGTTTATTTAAAAAAAAAAAAAATAAATACATTTCTTATGACCGAACATTTTAGTGCCACATGATGTACCTCTACCATGAGACTATGTAGCTTAGTGTTGGTGTTGCGTTCGACTTCTCAAAGAAGTCCATTGTACCCTTCCGAACTGGAATCTGGAGCATGACTTGGCCTTCCATCAGAGAGTCAGCTATTTTACAATAATACAACGCTGTAATTAAGCACTTTATCAGTGATTATCAAGCACTTTATCAGTGATTATCACACTTAAATGTCATGAACACAAAGCTCCTTTGGTCCTAACATATGGTAGAATTCCAACATAGACCTGTTTTTCAGGTTTGGACAGGGAGACTGTGCATCAGAGCATGTACCTGATGGGGTACAAACTGACCGTATGTACTTACGGTCCATTCTAACCAACTAAAGCACAGAGTCTCTGGGAGCTTTCCTCCAGTTCATTGCCAAACCAGGCTGACACTGAAACAGAAACGGACAGTGACATTTTCACGGCAGCTAGCAAACATTCAGGGACCTATTTCTGTCAATCAAACCATCAACAACAAAAAAAGTTAATTAAACGCATGTTACTAGTGGCTGCAATTATCGTGTTATTCTCTCTAGCCATCACCTCCGTACCCCCCAGTCTGCCTCTTATTTCAGCTCCCTATTTTAACATTTAGATTGTAGCTTTAGCTTCTATGGCTAGCTCTCAGCTCACGATAAGGCCCTTTTTACCTTTTGTATTTATGTGAGTATATTGTACTACCTTTTTATCCATTAGAACAGCCCTGCAGAACATGTTGGTGCATTATAAATACCAGTAATAATATAAAACTGCAGTGTTAAAGCTACATTATCAACGTGGCTGAGGAGGGGTGCATTTTCCAGGTGCCAGGGAGAGCGCTGTTTTCTGTTAACAACCCCCCCACCTCCCTACTCCCATACAATGGTATCAATTATAACCAAGGGGCAGCACCGAGCAAATTCTATTCTGCCCTTCTTCTGATCACTAATTCACAATTTTAATAGGTCCTAAACCCTCCGTAAACATGCCTATTTTGAGCTATTCATTGCTGCTGTGGTGGCTGAAAACTATTGTTTTAGCCACTGGGAACTGTGCAATGTTTTTTTTCTCTCCAAAGAATAATGTCCATGTCTTCTATCCCATGGCAAACTAGGAGAGCCCACCACCACACTAAGAGGAGAGCTGCCCAACGCGTTTCGTACCAATAGGTACTAAGTACCTTACTCATAGACACAAAATCTAGCCACACCCTAAAGCTGCTAGTAAATAAACATGTTAATAACACCGTGAAAGAGAGCCCCAAAAACACACAAGTATATAGTATTTTTTTGTGTGCAAAAGCTTTAAAGATTTGAGGATTCAAAAAAATACAGCATATTAATGAGGTCAAAACCCATCAAATGCATTAATGTTGCATAGGTGCTCTGAGTGTCTGTTTAACTTCTAAAAACACATTATCTGCTTTTAGGGATTGACTGTGTTAAAATAGAGGAGTATCAGTCTAAAAAGGCATTAGCGCAGAATAGAGGATGATCATCTGATTAAAACAGATACATTAATAAGTGCATGGCAGATAATGAATGATCTACTAGAAATTTAACCTAATCACACAGTGCTAAATTAGCATGGATAATATTTCTAGAAATGATCTATAAATATATTGATTTTCCTAAAAAAATAAATAAGTAAATAGATTAAAATTTCGGCAAATCAGCTCAAATCGGTACCTTTAATTTATAGTTATCAGCAAACTTGGCAACAAGAACCTAATGCCCCATTTCCACCTACTCTCTTAATGAGAAGATTATTGGAAGGAGATAGATAGATTTCAGACCTTAAGCGGCTAATTCTAATACTGGCTCAGAGTATTACAGACCGAACGTTATTACGCAGTGAAAGCATTGCGAAGGTTTGCAAGGAACGAATTCTTGAACTTTCTCCAGTTCAGAGAGGACAGATGCCTGGATAGAACGTTCATGGATTGACCTATGTATAACATGTACATTCTTTGCAATCAACGCACCTTTTTAAACTTTTACTGTTAGTAGAGCATGTTAACAGGATAGCGGCATCAAATACTTGGCTGCCAGATTAAATGCACATAATCAATACTAAAAATGCATTAATATGATCCATTACATTTTATTTTTAAATTATATCTTGTAATGTCAAACCAGTTTGATTGTTTGTACATTCGATACAAGAAGAACATCTCGATAACACAAGTAACTAAGCAGAATCCTGCACACATATCTAGTTCTACAACTCAGCAAAATATTAAATGCCCTGATTAGGAGTACTTCTCAGTCTCCAGCAGCTTGTGTTTGGCAAACACACAATCAGATAGGCCTGGTATATTGTAAGTGGATCAGTATTCAAAATAGTCTTTAAAACGAGAATTATTACACATGTGGTCTGGTTAGCAAAATTGGAAAAATGTTGAGGTTTTAAATCAAGATTGATTGACTACGGTTATTAGGCTGTGATAGCGGACACTATGTTACATGACTTATTTAAAGGATTTTTGGAGGCCACAGGAAGACTGGTTTGGGGAACGCTGCATTAGAATATGCAGTTTAAGAGAGGTATAAAAAAATCAAGGAAACAAAAAAAAAATGAAAAATTACAGATGAATCAATAAATTTAGCTTATGTATTTAATTATATATATAATTAAATACACACACACACACACACACACGCACATTATATATATATTTATACATATACACACATATATACACACACACACACAATCTACAGACATATACATACACACAAACACATATGCATGTAGTTCTGTGTTTTAAAAAAATAAATAAATAGTGCCGCAGGCAGTAAACTAAATGTTAAAACATTTAAAAGAACTGAATAAATAAAATCTCTGACTATTTGAAACATTCAGTTGCCAAAACAAAACCTCTATCAGTTTATCAAGGCAGTGCAGCATGTCTTCTGCTTGGTGTAGCACTAGGGGGCAGCACTAGCCTGTTTCTGGTTTCCAAGCAGGGAGTTGCTCTGTTAATGATGATGAGAAAGTCATATTGGTCTGTTTATGTATAACCAGTTAAAAGACCATGTCATCTATACGGTCTGATCTTTTAAATCCCTAGGAATCTTATTTCGGTATCACCTCTGCTAAGTTACTAAATAAGGTGGATGCTCAGTACTGCTGTAATAGGATGTTAAAACACCATTTCATGAGGACGCTGAACATTCTTTATTTTTTAAAAACTGATAGTGTGCGCAAGCTGTGCATTTTTCGGTGACATACAATAATCAGGACCTTCCAGGCAAATGTGAAACATGGAATCGCAAGCAACCATCTACAAGAAGAAACATGACTGAAGCATTATGGGGCAGTGCGAGTTCTGAAGTCAAAGCAATATAATCCCGTTTTTTTATTATGCATATATTATGTATAATTTATGGAATATTCCCACGATGAAGCCTTTCATAGTTTAATTTTTAAAAATACTTGAGAGTCATGAAGAAGCTTATATCTCCTCCACTTTCATCATACATACCGCCCACAGCAATGAAACATCGTATAGTTTTATACGGTTACATGGCTACATTGTATACCAGGTGTAGGAAACCTTTCGGCACTCCAGATCTTGTGGACTACACCTCCCACCTGCCAGAGCATCAGTGGAGCTGTAATCCTCAATATCTAGAGTTCTGAAGGTTGCCTACCCCAATACCTGGCCCTAACGTTAATCATTGCAGCATGAGATCGTCTAACGTCCTTCCTCCACACTTATTCGGGCTACTTTCCTGGTATCCCCAGATCGGACCCACCTGGGAAGTTGGCATAGCACCTTGAATTTGTGACAGATCTGTCACACCTTAAGATCAGGCTTCCCCAAACTCCGGCCCTCCAGATGTTGCTGAACTACAACTCCCATGATTCTCCGCCTATCTATTTCATTCAAGGAATCATGGGAGGTGTAGTTCAGCAAGATCTGGAGGGCCGGAGTTTGGGGAAGCCTGCCTTAGATGCTTGGGAGGTATTCCTTCCTTAAAAGTATGCTACGGAAAGATTTGTTTAGGTGACTCTACATTCTCCAAATCTCATATGTGATATGCTCGAACCAAAGTAAGGACTTTTTTTTTTTAAAGGCTACAGATGATTTAACCATGTGATGCATTCGATGTAATTTTTTTTTTTTTTGTTATCTCTGTTAAAACAGACCGAATATACAAAAGGTTGAATATACATCAATGGAAAGTACTTTTTTTTGTTTTTTACCCAATTAGGCCCATGAAAAGTTGAATTTTACCGTAATTGATTCAGTTTTCCTCTCTTTTGAAACCTGCTGTGCTTTTAAGTAAAGTTTTGGTGTGCTGTGCTGTTAAAGGTTATCATATCAAAGTCCTGAACGAAAATTATATTTTCACTTGATATTGGAAAAAACTGCAATTTTTAGATACATATTCTGAAAGTGAAGCTCATTCAAAAAACATTATTGCTACACAGCACCGGTAGATTTTTGCCATATAATGGTCACCCATACCTTGAGAAGGAAAATACCGATCTCTTGTTATTTATGTGAGAAATTAGTTATGGTATATAAGTGTATCATACTCAGGAGTAATAACACACAATAATGCACCCTTTTCCCAATTTATTTTATTTTTTTTAACCACAGCTATCAAGCAGCAGAAGGTCCTTCCTTATTAGTTGCAGCAATGTTTAAAGGATAAGTTTTTTTTTGTTTTTTTTTTTTAAAGTGGAGAATCAGAATTTTTAGGCTAGGAAATTATCCCAAGGGCCGTTAACGTCATTTTAGCAAAACGTTTCAATAAAAAAATTAACGCAGTGATTTGATGTGGTCATGGTGTCTGGAGTCTGTGTATGTGGATCACCTCACAGCTGCACATATAGTTTTGTTTACCTTGGCTGTCAGAGGTGTATCTCCACTCCAGCCGTGTCATAATTAGAGTTCTGGGCTGGCTAATGCCAATTCGTAGCAATTGTTTATGCACAGTGTGAGATTTATTGGCTGAGAGCAGTCAACTGACATACTCAGCTTCTGCAACTCTGCAGAAGCTGGAAGCTCATTATTATTATTATTATTATTATTTATATAGCGCCATCAAATTCCGCAGCGCTTTGCAATGGGTGGACGAACAGACATGTAGTTGTAACCAGACAAGTTGGACACACAGGAACAGAGGGGTTGAGGGCCCTGCTCCATGAGCTTACATGCTAGAGGGAGTGGGGTAAAATGACACAAAAAGGTAAGGATAGTATTCGACTAGTGACAGTTGCAAAAGAGGAATCAGTTGGGAGCTATTAACAGTTTAATTGATACGCTTTTATGAAGAAGGGGGTTTTTAACGATTTTTTGAAGGAGTGGAGACTGGGTGAGCATCTAACGGAGGAGGGAAGCGAGGTCCACAGGAACGGTGCAGCCCTCGAGAATTTGTGAAGGCGAGCATCAGAGGTGGGAGTACGGACAGAAGATAGACGTAAGTCTTCAGCAGATCGTAAGGGCCTAGACGGGACATACTTGTGTATAAGGGAGAATAGATAGGTGGGAGCAGCATTATGTAGAGATTTCAAAGCAAGAACCAGAATTTTAAATTAACCCTATATTTTATAGGAAGCCAATGTAGGGACTGACAGAAGAGTGAGGCATGGGAGGTGCGGGCGGACGGGAAGATGAGCCTCACCGCCGCATTCATTATGGACTGTAACCGCGCAAGTTGGGAGCACGTAAGACCACTGAGAAGCGGATTACAGTAGTCAAGGTGAGAAAGGACAGTGGAATGGACCAGCAACTTAGTCGCATCTGGCGTTAAGTAGGGGCGGAGGCGCGCAATGTTTTTGAGATGGAAATGACAGGATTTGGCGATAGATTGTACATGAGGCTTGAAGGAGAGGTCGGAGTCAAAGAGAACACCTAGGCAGCGAGCCTGCGTGGTGGAGCTGATGGTAGCACCGTTGACTTGGAGGGAGACACAGGAGTAACAACACTTGAGGGAGGAAAGACCAGAATTTCAGTTTTGGTCAAGTTTAGTTTAAGGAAGTGGGCAGCCATCCAGTTAGAAACAGCAGAGAGGCAGTCAGAGACACTAGTCAAGAGGGACGGGGAGAGATCAGGAGAGGACAGGTAGATTTGCGTGTCATCCGCATAAAAATGATATTGGAAGCCAAAGGAGCTAATGAGTTTACCAAGGGAGGCAGTATAGATGGAGAACAGTAGGGGACCAAGGACTGAACCTTGGGGGACACCAACAGAGAGGAGTTGGGGAGAAGAAGCAGATCCAGAGAAAGAAACACTGAAAGAGCGCTGGGAGAGGTAGGAGGAGCACCAGGAGAGAGCAGTATCCTGTAGACCGATATTGCGGAGGATGAGAAGAAGCTGTTGCTGATCAACAGTGTCAAAAGCCGCAGACAGGTCAAGGAGAATTAAGACAGAGTAGTGACCACGAGATTTTGCAGCGAGTAGATCATTGGATACTTTGGTCACTGCCGTTTCCACAGAGTGCTTAGCGCGGAAACCAGACTGAAGCGGGTCTAGCAGAGAGTTGGACTCGAGGAAGTCTGTCAATCTCGCATACACAACTCTTTCAAGGATCATTAGCAGCGAGGATAGGGGACCAGGAGCCCGGTAAATTCCAGATAAGGGGGCTAACATTTACTAAACCAGAGCAGGGTACTGGTAACCACTACAGCGTAACCCTTTAAACTCACGTTCTAACCCATCTCCAGTGCTCTAAGCTTATCATTGCTTTAAAAGTTGGATGGTGTTGCACTTAAAGCAATCATTGCTTTAAAAGTTGGATGGTGTTGCACTTAAAGCACTCTAATTACTGCAGTTTGCTGTAGTGGTTTTGGTGCCGGGAGTGCCCTAGTATCCCCATTATAATTAGCCAAACCATTTTAGAATGATTTATCTTCTTTCCTCTGTGGGTGCTATTGTCATCCACATCCACAACATTCTTACAATAAAAACAGGGGATGTCACCCATAGACTCACAAGACCATAACTACTACAATGAGCTGGAATGATTATGTTATGGAAAGTGCCCCTTTAAAATGCTGCAGTTACATTTAATTAGGTTTTCACCAATGTAATTTATTCTCTTGGAAGGCTGTGAATGATCAGTCATTTTCAGATCATTTATTAGACACATAACAGATTTTCAATTTCTATAACAGCCTTCTGCCTGATGGTATAGAGGGATGGAAACATGAAGAGGAAAAAAAACTGCTTGCAAATATTTACGTCTAAATTTAGCATCGCCAGAGCACCAACCACAAGCAAATCTGTGCTCTAACAGCTTCTCTGACAGATAAATATACAACATACTCTAGTCTCCATAGATAGGAATAATCAGGGCAAACAAAAAGGCCTAAAAGCACCATTCCAGGCACCATAACAACTTAATCAGTGAAATTGTTATGGTGAGGAGGCCGCATACAACATCTACCCCAATGTTTGCAAAACTGCACCCGATCACTCTGGCTCTTCACTTCAATCAGGATGTGGATGCTCTACTTTGAGGAAAGTTAGTGGGAAAAATAAATGGTTTAACCAGTTAAGAAGGACAGCATCCATGACCGCCTTACACCATAACACCTTGACTGCTCTGAAGTGGTTATGGTGCCTGTAGTGTTTCTTTAACGGGAACAAAATAAAAAAAATAATGCTAGAATTTGTAACATTAACTCATTCTGCTCAAAATGCCACATGGTCCCACGTAACACATCCATCTACAGCACTCTACGTTTTCTAGACAGTTCTATAACATTGTTGGCACAATGCCATACTTACCAACAGTCCTGAATTTAAAAGGAAAGTCCCTAATTTGGGATCCCTTTATTTTTTTTTTATTTTTTTTGCTTCTAGGGACGCAGGAAAAAAAAACAAATCTCATAAATGGCAGCAAAAGCAGATACTGAAATGATATAGTAGAGTCTGAATTGTAATGATGTCACAGCGACCAATAGAACAAAAATAGCAGAGCTGGACCGGCACAATATAAAGAGGGCAGAATCTTCCACTTCAAGATAGAGCCATGGCCTTAATTTGCAGATTGTCCTACAAATGTTACCTGCCTTTCTCAGCCAGAAATACATTGTTTGAAAGCATTCATTCTTGTTTTCTTTTCAAGCACTTATACACACACAAATACACACAAACACACGCACAACGACAAAGGACAAAATGCATTAACGTGCCACGGCAATATGTGGCATTCAAATAACTGAAGTAATAAATAATTTGGTGGAGATACAGTGAAGTATGCAGTGCCTGCAGCCATTATTTATTTCACTTAAGACAAGGGGCTCTTACCAGCTTACACAGATGGGCACTTACACAGATGGGCACGAGAACCTTTACCTGTCCTTTGGAATATATTTTGCTGGATAGCAGAAGATTTTGCAGATCATGCTTAAGATCAGTTCTAAAAACATCTACATTTTCCACAACGATGGCCCCCTGCTATTATTGCACGCGCATGCTCCAAGCACCATAAACACTACAGCTTGTTGTAGTACCAAATCCGTTGCTACCTCAGAGCTTAAAGACCCTTACCACATGTCTGTACAAATATTTTGGGACGATATTGAGGAAGTAAACTTCCTCATACTGTGGTTTGCGTGGTGTGGGCGTAATGTGCTAAGGAATCCCCTGATTTTCCTCTTACAAAATGTAAAATAAAAAGTTTATATAGGAACTACAGGGACATCACCCAAAGGGACACTTAGCACCATAACCACTATGTATTATTGTAGTAGTTATGGTGCTCAGGGTGTCCCTTTAAACAATCATAGTAGAATTTATTGCTGACAGATTTACTCGCTGATAAAATCCAGATTTGAAATAAATATATTGCCATTTTGAAACATCTGTGGGATATCTCAGTACAGGAAATGGCATGTTCCATCGGACAGAGTGCATGATTTCCTGTGACATGAAATATATTATTTCCTATAATTGTGATGTTTCCTCCTCGGATCCTTCTGTACTTTAAAGTCTGTCCAACATTACTATTGCTACAAGGAGACTTGATTGATTTGAATTCCACTTCCACCAAGTGGTCTGTCAAGGATTGCAACAGCAACAAATGTTGCTTTTAGAATGTATTCTTTTTCCTGATCACCCTAGGAAGTAATCGTGAAACTGATATCTGATTAGATTTCTCTAACACTCATTTTAACGCAATTACGTCAAACGAGACCAACAGACTTATTCACTAAAGTGAGAATCCAAAGTTAATTTTAAATTTAAGGCCAAAGTAATCGATCTTGAAAAAATAGCAGTTTTAGAGAATGTTTCCGGTTTTGCTCTTTTTTTCCCTGAATTTGAAATTCATATTGAATTCTCGCTTAAGTGAATAACCCTGTTGAGGACTGGTTGAGCATCATGGGAAATTTAGCCAGCGCACTTCACAAAACACCCGTGGTGCCACTGCTTCGCACTTGCCGCAACAACACATATTTCCCTGTTCTGACCAACCACTAATGTTGTTCCAGATCGTTCTTAAAGATGCCATTTCACCGTCTAGGGATTTTGCTGAATTCCAAAGTCTCCCAACGGTGACATCTCAGCTGGTGGTCCGGTGACCGTGGGGGGGGGGGGGGACGGGAAAAGGTTAGATTGCTTAAATTACCCTGTCCCTCAAGGGCGCCGCCATCTTTCTTGCACTGCTCCTGGTCACGGCTTTATTCTCGTGCATGCGCAAGAGTACAGCACTCAGATCTATGGGAGATCCCAGGATTGACTCTTAAAACTCCACCCTGAGTCTAAGAAAGTCAGGCAGAGGGGAAATACAGGGAGTCTCTGTATCTCTCTTGACTGGGTTAGAATATCAGTGAAATTCCAGCACAGTCATGATGAGTATTTCATGAAGATTGCATCATAATGAAATACTAATTTTTAGGGAGGTGGGTCGGTGGGGGGATGACAGTGCCGCTTTCAGGATCACCACAACGCAGAAAAAGGGGCACACAGTCTAGCCACATGTCACTGTCAATCAAATGGAGAGATAGATCAATTAAGCGTGGAGTTAGCAGCTGGGAACACTGAGCACCTGTCTAAGTCCTGGCCCTAGACAACTGCCGTAGGTGGTCAGATGGTTAATCCACCCATGCAGCAATTAAGGACATTTTACTTCCCATCTTTGAATAGCAATGATCGCTTGCAAGCTAGAGAATCTGTTTTCTTTCCAGCCTGGATCTTCCAGTTATAAAAGAACCCATTTCTGTGTCAGAGCATTTCTTGTGAATAGAATCCTATAGGAGCCAATCCACAGCTGCTCTACGTGATGCTGCTTCACAAACGGTCTTAGAATCCCAGTGAATTCTAGGATTCTGTGTGCCACGTAACCATTCCTCTAATCATTTTCCTTCCAAAGACATCAGGACAGTCAGCAAAGGGATCAGGGGGTGCTCACTGCAAGGGTCACAGTAAGCTGAGAAAGAGCTCTGAGAATGTCACCAGGCACCCAGCGGTGGCCTGAATGGCAGCGTACTGCGATAGGGGAAGATAATGAGCGCTATATCGATCAGTAAACGTCAAAAGGATCCTTGCAGCTGCTGCTGCAGTTCTAGCTTGCCATCAAGAGATGTCAGACATTGAGAGTGAGCCGGATCTCACAAACCACAGTATCTCTGCAGCCTTGCCAGTGACATCAGTGGGGTCAGAGCACCGTATGCGGAATTCTTTGGAACAAGACAATGAGAGCACATTACGTGCAATTGGAAATAAACGCACAAACAATGCCAAGTGCAGGGATGGGCACACAATTAGCTAAAGTCCTGTCTGCATGAATACTTAAACATAGCCAATGTGAGGCTACATAAATCGAAGTATGTCACAGGCTGTAGTTACTGCATAAGCATGTAAAATGGATCCTGCTCTGAGTGGCTAAGACGCAGTACCTTAAAAATAGCACCAGCACTACATCCAAACTCCTTTAATTACACATAAGAGAAAATCTTTTGACTACAAGGATTTGAGGCAGACAGCTAATATTATTTAGTGCAGGTGTGGACATAATGTAAGCTTTGAAGCTGGCAAAGCATCATGGGAGTTGTCCCAGTAGGCACTATTTTTTTGACCATGCCTGTAATAGAATAAGGAGTAGATTATATAAAAAAACAACAACTCAGGAATACATTTATATAATAAGCTACATTACAGACATCGTCAGAAAAACTACATTATAGGACTTCAGGAGTGTTTGCAGATTCCAGATTATTATATAGAGTGTACGATGCTGTACAGTACTCCGGTTTCATTTTGTTGCAAGCTTTGTTTGAAAAGGTATGTAACAAAGCGTACGTGCGATGAAGCAGGATGATCAATATTTGTGTATTGTGCTGACCTGCAACTCAGAAACCTGTGTTCCATGTAACAGTCAATTCATTTAAACACGCGTTAAAGACAGATTCCAAAGTCCAGCAAACACACACTGTAATCTCTTTGACACTTATGTAACGGATGATATAACAAACGATAATAAGACAGCAGTTTAGAAACACTTTGCTTATAGAATATATATGTGTATCGCCTTGATCAGTGTAATTATTACATTCCAGATTACAAAGAATATCTACGTTATTTACAGGTTCTAATCTTTGGGATTCATTTTAAGTGTAAAGAGAGACTTAAATGGACACTATAGGAAGCCACTTCATCTCATTGGTCATTACATTGAAGTGGTCTGAGTGCAGTATCCCTGTTTCTCTTAGTCCTGCATTGTAAAATATCGCTGTATTAGAGAAATGTTTACATTGCAGTACCAAGACTGACTCTAGTGGCTGTCTACTAGACAGTCACTAGAGGCACTTCCTGGAGTTTCACAGAGTTTGACTCTGTGAGACCAGTGTCAGAGAAAACCACGCAGGAAAGCACTGAGGTAAAGGTCTAATGTGCTCGCCACAAGTAAGTGTTAGGTCCCCCCATCGGATGATGCTGGAGGAGGCGGACTGCAACCCAGCGCCGAGGGAGCACGGCGTTGGAATCTGGTAAGTGAATAAAGGGTCATTTAACCCTTTACAACATGCGGTGGTGGGCCGCGAGGGCTGAGGGAACACGTTAGTGTTAGGAATACATAGTTGTATTCCTAACACTAAAGTGTATCGTTAGGCAAAAATTTCATTTTTTTCCAGATAGTTTGTACAATTATTATATTATTTATATAGCGCCAACAAATTCCGTAGCGCTTTACAATGGGTGGACGAACCGACATGTAGTTGTAACCAGACAAGTTGGACACACAGGGACAGAGGGGTTGAGGGCCCTGCTCAATGAGCTTACATGCTAAAGGGAGTGGGGTAAAGTGACACAAAAGGTAAGGATAGTATAAGTACAATTGGTTCATTATAGCTCCAATAATTTAAATGCAAATACAGTCGAGAAACATTATAACGAGTGCTCATGGCAAGCGCCCTCTGTTGGCAGATGTGGTTTTACTGCATTTAAATGTAGCACCACTTACTAGTTAAACTGATTTGCATTGGTATTGTATTGTCCATGTCTTCTTTTGGTGTAATTCTAATACTCAGAACAATATACAAATCAATGTTACTGCTGCTACAGCTAGAGGGATCCCATGTTCCTACTCTCTGCATTAGAGATTTAGGCAGTTGGGTTTGATTGTCAACCTCTTTAACATTATATTTTATGTACGTACGTGTGTCACCTGACATTTAATAAGAGGAGTATAGAAGTTGTACTTTGTACCAAACAAAATGTTTAAAGTTCCATCTGACAAGTTGTTTTGATTCTGTTACATGGAACTGTGCAACAGTGTCTGAGGACCTGTCAGGGAGGATATAATTACTTGTGCCCTTCAGTGTTAGCACACAAACCCCTACGTGAATCTTGCTGTCCCTGCACTGTTAAAAATCTTTAAAAGATCCAGAAGATCTCTACAGAGAGCACAAAACATGATGGGAATATATTATGAAATACAGAGAAGGAAGCATTTTGTTGAAAACCAATTACATTTTTGTAAAAAAAAAAACAAAAAAAAAACCTGACCTCTAAATTAGCTTTTTTGTCGTGGATTAATAGCTAATTCGGAATTTAGGGCAAATAGCCTCAAAATGCACCAATTTACAAGTCACTGCTACCATCGACTCCACAGCACAGGCTGTTTAACTTTCTCTGATTAACACGCACTTTGATAACTGTAACCTATCATGCATAAACTATCCTCCTATGTTCCAATCCCATCTGCAAGGTCTCCCATACTTCACCTCGTGTCAGTCCTAAATCCTTGTTTTTCATGGTTTATGGTACTTATTGTCACTTAAAAAACAAGTATGTCCCAGACCCTAAGCTCTGCAAGAAAACAACAAACATAAAACACAACAAAACTACAAAACTCTATTAAATTCTCCTTTGATTTCATTTCAGTTCTCTCTAAAGCCATACTTCTTTAAAAGGAAACATTATTTCCCAACATGGCTTATTTGTCCCTTATCTTTAATATTTGCGAGATTTGACAAATAAAATTAAATGTAAATATCCACACTGTAAGCTGTATTTGCCTATATCCTGGAATGGAGAGTCTTCATCTTGGCTTCCAGTCAAACATTGTTATAAGCCCTGCCCTGTGCACCTGGCAGTCTACATAAACAGGGATATTTACCAAAGTGAGTACTATTGGGAATTCAAAGTGACTTTGAAATTTTAGACCATGTGAAGAAACTACCCTGTTTTGTTCATTAACTTGGATTTTTCTCGTTCAGTAGATAAAACTACCGAACACCGACCACCCTCTGGCTCATTAACTACAAAGGGAACTGCAGATTAAGTGCTCTCTCTGTGTGGCCGCCGTTCGTATGGCCGATCGCCAAGTGCTGGAGAAAACAGCGGCCCTCTTTTCGCACGAAAAGAGGCAGCGGGACTTGGTCGTCGAGTGTCTGGAACTAAAATCGGATACTCGACTTCCCGAACGTTGGTCAACTTTGGGTACGCCTGCTTTTTTTTTTTTCACCGACCAGCCAGGAGAGCACTATTCGGTAGGTTTGTTCCCACAAACTAGGGGAACAAACACTACCCATGAGCCAGTGGAACAGTTTGTGGATTCGTTCGTTTTTAGAACTCCCCGAAATAGACCGACCGTTACCTTTGAAACTGTGGAACTGTTTTAGGCATAAAACTTTGTGTGCGGTGGGTCAAAATATGACTTCCATGGAAATTGTGAACCCCTAAACCAATCTTGGTGAATTTTGGATATGTTGAGCCCCGAGATCAGGGGGTGTGACTGTTGTGGGGTTTCCATGTGTTTTGGGGTATTTTCGGGGGGTTATTAAAATGTATGTGTTTTGTGCCTGGAGATAATTGAGTTTAGTACAGTTCCTGACTCAATTATCTCACAGGCACAGGGGAGGGATTATCTTGTTTTGTGTGGGAGTATCCTGGACCTGAGAGCCAATGTAGTTACAGTGTGTATTTTGTCATAGTCCCCTCTCAGGTCTCGTGTGGAATGCCCCTGCAATATGTCACAGTAAACCCTCGTATGGGTACTTGCATAAAAAAATCCTTCCTATTGTACCCTTCATCTAGTTTAGGCTGATGTTTGGATATGCATATGATTGCTTGGAGAATTTACTTGGGATACTGTATTTTCTTCTGGAGAACGTTCGAATCAACACCCGAACGGCAAGCTATAATCACTCCGCTTTTAGCAGTTCGTGAGGAACCCGAAGCGAGCGGGTATCTGACATACCAGCGTTCCTAACAGACCATAACAGTCAAACTGGAAATATAGCTGATTTTGGATATTTTTTTTTGATTCAGCTGTTTTTGCCTTAAAGGGACACAATATGCATTTTAATAAAGTGGTTTCCTGGAGGCCATGTTCCCACCTCTGCGGCTGCAGAACGGCATTGTTTTCATTGCAGGGTTTAATTGCCTCTAGTGGCTGTCACTCAGATTGTCACTAGTGGCGTCACTCAGATTGCCACTAGTGGCGTCACTCAGATTGCCACTAGTGGCGTCACTCAGATTGTCACTAGTGGCGTCACTCAGATTGTCACTAGTGGCGCTTCTGAGGAAATAGAGTAAAACTACGTATGCACACTAGCCTCCTAATACTTTCGTATTGCAAAGCATTGGATTGGCTGAGATCATCGATATTGATCTCAGCAAGGAGATCGGCACTACAAGGGAGCAAATATAATTAAAAAACTTTTTTATTTTCTGCAGGTGGGGGACGGCCACCAGGGAAAATAGCTACCAGGGAACTACATGTCCTTCAATGCAATGTGTGCACTGGCTCGACCTTCACCAACATGCTTTTTTCCTATAATAAGTCCTATAATGTTCAGAAATTATAAAATGTCAACAAACCTAAAAAGGCAACTCGCACTTTGTACAGAAAGCTCTTTATGTAAATATGCCCCACTCCCTTTAGACTATAAATTGTTAAGCTTTTCTTCGTATATATGTGAAATTTGCTTTGTTGCCAATGTGTATGTTTGCACACCCACTGTACAGCACTGAGGACATTGTCAATGCTCTACAAACAACAACCCTCACAATTTGTCTGCCTTTGACATATCAAACTTTTACTACAAGATCCGCCAATTAGAATTATCATATAAATTCTTATTTTCTACCAGACTACTGGAGGTACAGTGCATTTAAGTAACCACTAAACATTATTGGCCTGGATCACATTTCTCCTTAATAGATTGCCGAGGTCAGATGTACAGTAGATTGACCTTAGGCATGCAGCACATCTAACTGGCATTACATTTGTAGTAGGATTAGCTGTCAGACTCCAACAGGCCAGTCAGCAATCCTACCACCTTTAGGTTTGTGTATTCCGAACATAGAAAGGTTAAAGGGGAGACGAGGGGGTTTATTTTTACTTGAGGGTTTCTAGTTTCCTTTGAGAGTGTAATAAGCATATGTGTGAACTGGGACTCCACGAACACCTTTCACGATCAGATTCCATATGTAAATGTGTGTTTATACTCATTACTGTTACGAATATTATTCAGTCTTGTGGACAAATCCATTTAACTCTTGCCTCACCAAGCCAAATTTGAGCACGTTGCTCAATTCCGATGATATTTTTGGTATTATGTTTACTTATCGACATTTAACAGATATGTCTTTGCGAGGTGTGAGAAATAAAATTAAAGGGACACTATAGTCACCAAAACAGCTTTAGCTTATTGAAGCAGTTTTTGTGTATAGATCATTCCTTTGACGTTTCACTGCTCAATTCTTTGCCATGTAGGAGTTAAATCTTCTTTTTTTCTGTTGATAAAGTACTTGCCACACCTCCCCTGGCTGTGACTGACACAGCCTGCATGAAACTAAATGGTTTAATTTCAATCAGAAATAGTTTACTTTAAAGGTTTTTATTTCCTGTTCAGTAAATTTAACTTTAGTCACACACAAGAGGCTCCGGCAGGATCTAGCAAACTGTTAACAGAGCAGGAGATAAGATACTCTAAATTAAACATAATTTGCAATAAAGGAAATGTAAACATTAGATACCTCTTTACAGGAAGTGTTCAGGAAGGCTGTGCAACTCACGTGCAGGGAGGAGTGACTATTGCTGCATAAACAATGTGATTAAACTCCTAAATGGGAGAGAATTGAGCAGTAAGACTGCAGGGGCATGATCTATATACCAAAACTGCTTCATTAAGCTAAAGTTGTTTTGTCGACTATAGTGTCCCTTTAAATGTAGAAATCCACCCTCTTTAGCTTACAACACCAAAGCAAATGAAAATAGTTGATACAAGTTGCAGGAAATTTTCCGTGTTTTGCGCAGTGGTGACTCCCAGAGAAGTGACAGTTCATATTTATTGGTTGGATAGGGTTTAGTTTTGCTAACCCAGACACACGCAGACGTCATCAGTTAACGTGATGAAAACATGCAAAATAAATAAATAAAATAGAAACTAAACATTCTCGCAAATCACAAAAACATCTCACAAACCTACACACTTTTGAGAAGTAGACAACCCACGGATTGTACGTAGGGGCATTTTTACGCTAATATTGTGTTTTCCTCTTTGGGTGTGTGTCGTAGACGTAGCCAGAGGGCGAGGTTGTTCCAATAATTCTTGGCATATTAACATTCATTCTTGACATATGTTAAGTTGTTTGCAAGAGGCACATATTTCATTTACACAAACCATATTATTAAACACACAATTGCCACAATATAAATGCACATCTCTGCATATTTGGCTAAAGTTCAGCAAAAGATTTATATGCAGCAGACTTGCTGAGCTCCTTAAAAATAGAGGCACCGGGGAATGGGGACTGAACAACCAAAGAAGGGCACTGGGGAAGTATGTGTGTATAATGATTTACGACATATCTCTAAAATCATTGTAAGGCTATTACAATTTTTTTTTAGAAAGATAATTGTTTTCCCCTTTACTTTTTGAGAACAGCGCACATTAAGCAAATTTCGCAGAAAACCCATTAACCTTCACTGCTGCAGTGCATTTCCATTATGCCATCATGTTACACCCCAGTGATTGCCATCTTGTTTGTAAGGTCGTCTTGGGGCGATCGCCCTGCTATGTGCAAATGCCACTTAGCTGAAGCGAAACAAACACCATTTATTACAGCAAAGATTGTCTGTATTATACATTAGAAATGAATTAGGAAGTCGCTACGTGTTCCTTTTTTATTCAGACAATCCTAAAATCAAAAAGGCAACGTCACAGGCTGAACACAATAAATATATTATGATGTGTCACAGTCACAAAGGAAGTATTGATGCAAATTTTTACTGCAGCAAAGATGTATAATCTTTAGCCAGTTGCTAAATCATGGCAGGCGTGCCAAATTCTCTATTTTCTCTCTCCTAATCTGCGGCGTTTGGTCTCTGGTTTCACTTTAACGTTAGGTATAGCCAATCAAAATAAAATGTCGTTAAGTTAGACTACAGTGGTTATGGTGCTTGGGATGTGGTTTTTAAAGTTGACTAACAAAAAGTTATTATATTTTATTTCATGAACTCTGTATTGTCTGTAGGCTAGTTTGCAGCCAGACAGACTAATATATATATATATATATATATATATATATATATATATATTATAAACTATGTTTGTTTGTATAATATTATTGTTGGGCCGTGAAAGATCATGAGACCAACAGTTAACCACTAAAGTGAGAATTCAAAGTGAATTTTTAATTTAAGGACAGACTGGCTGAATGGAAAGCATAGCTGACTAGCCAGTTTCGCTATTTTGATCTTAAATTTTAAATTCACTTTAAATTCATCTTCAATTCTCACTTAAAGCAGCATCAGTCTGTTTTTTTTTTTTTTTATCCCCTCTCCCGAATACCCTACATTTTATTGTCAAGCCAACCACCCCCAAATGCCTCTAGGTCCCCCATTTCCCCTTTTTTTCACTGCCTAATTTCTTCGCGTCAAATCTATTTTCTAAGCGCCGCCATCTTAGTGTTCCTGGAAATTACATATACCACATCACCTCCATCTGCCCACACCAGTTCGGGCGGTCAAATTCCTGTGCACACCCACTTCACAGGACGTTCGTAAATGGCGAAAGGAGGCAATGCGAGAATATAGAGGAAAGGTAAGTATTCTGAGGGGGAAAAAAACTGTCCTAGACACAGGAAGTGGAACTTTAACCCCTTAAGGACCAAACTTCTTGAATAAAAGGGAATCATGACATGTCACACATGTCATGTGTCCTTAAGGGGTTAAAGGACCACTATAGGCACTCAGACCACTTCAGTTCAATTAAGTGGTCTGGTTGCCAGGTCCCTCTAGGGTTAACCCTTCTGCTGAAAACAGTCTATTAAAAAGAGCCCCTACTTTGTCTTATGTATTTAGTTAGAAATAGATCAAAGAAATTTAAAAAGGAAGACAGAGTAGGAAAGAGGAAGGGAAGAGGAAACAATTGGGGAAAGGCGAGTTCGGCGTGACTGTGTCGCTTTCAGTGAATAACCCTGCAAGAGAAGCCGTGATCAGGCAGCATTCCTTTTTTAATATGAAGGATAGCACACTAAATATTTTAACGTGCATTTAATGATCATTAATAAAATGTTTTCTACATACCGTAGGTCAGCTCTGAGAAGTGTAACATTTAGCAGCATTAGTTATAGGATTTAACTCCTGAAGGCTGAACGTTGGTCTGTGTTGTCATAACAATTTGGTCTTTAAGGATCCGATTCCAGAATGGAATGTGCCAATCATTTAATGACTGCAAGGCTGTATGGAGCTGCCAATATGGAGCAAGCAGGAAACACCACAGTGGTGTAAAGTCTTTAGGGGCCAGATTACGATGACAGCGAAGAATTTAACTGGTCTTTGAGGGGTTAATTTGGCAAGGAAACAATACTTTGATTCAGAGCAACCTTTCAGATGGTGACAGATTCTCCTAGTCACCGTAATTAAAAGCTACCGAAGTGTTTACTTGGTGCGAGTTTGGCAACAGAAATAAGTCAAACTAAACTTCTGGTACTCTTCCAGGTGATCAAAACTCCATCCTTGAGTTATTTATCAAAGTATACATGTGGGGTATTGTTTTGCCATGAATCTCAGCAAGTGTAGAATCCGGCTGTGAATAGGATTTGGGTAAAGGGTAAAAACCTTAGCAACGTGACTGCCGCAGCGCAACGCAATTCTTATGGAGCCATCTGCAGGGGTGATGTCCTCCTGGTTTGTGCCAGGCCTAGTGCCTCTCATACGATTCAGCTAAGGGATGTGTACTTCAGCTAAACTGCTCCGAGACATGTCACAGGAGATGGGCAAGGTTAAACGAGAGCCGCAGTTTGTTTTTGACAAACAGCTTAAAAATGATTTGACACCAAAAACTCTGCACTGAAGTGGTTATGGTGCCCAGAGTGCTCCTTTAATTTATAGTCTATCCCAGGCCAAGAGGAGTATCCTTATATGGATAAAAGCTTGACATTTTTTTTTTAGTAAGTCTAATATTCTAATTATTAAGTATTATTACATAGGGACAGTTTAGTTTTTTCAAGAATGCTTGTTATTGCAGATGGCTTTTGAATACAATATAAAAACCTAGCTCCAACAAATATTTCCATTAACAGAATTGTATATGCAGACAGCCGGCGTCCTGGGAATTCAACGCACTATGGCAACATCAATTAGCTTTTTGCACCCTGATCCCGCTATCAAAAACAAGACATCCAAAAGTAATTGCTTTTTAAAAATATATATTTTTTGGAACTAAAAGCCCTGTGCTTTTAAGATAAGGGGAAAGAGTGATATGTTAATAATAGGTAAAGCTTTCTGCTGTGTATGAACTCATTTTCTTAAGTAAATTAGAAATTGTTCCACATCCAGCCAAGTTTAAATGTTTTCCTCTCACGATTTAATTGTATTTTAATTTAAAAACTGTGAATATTTACGTGTTGTCATAGAAGATGCTCAACTAAACCAGAATTAATTAAAGTATCATTCACTGCAGATTATAAATATATTTATTCATAATGTTAAAGTGTTCGTTTCACAGATTAGTTTATTTGGCCTCCATTGAGAGTCTAAAAATTAAGGGGGAAAAAAAATCACTTTTAAAAGAGACAATCCAAGCACCATCACCACTACAGTATGGTGTAGCATTTATGGGCCCAGGAGGCTTTAGTTGTTGTGTAGTTACACCATTCAGAATGCAATAGGATGCTAACATGCTGACTCCACGTCAGCTAGATATAAAAAGAGCTTTTAAGCCAGGCGCAATGCTACCAGGCGCAGTACTGACACATTTTCTTGGTTAACTACCCGCAGTTTAGTAGATTTTTAGGTTTTATCTGAAACAAAAACCAACTCTCACGAAGTTTATGTACACTTAATTTAATTATTTGCATGTTTATTAAACTACGTATATAGCTACCCACGCTGAAAGCACCATCGCACGCGTAGCTAGGCATGGGTATTACCCAGATGACTAACAAGCCTGTAAAATGCGTTAATATACCTGTCAAATGCCCTTGATATACCACATGTCACAAAGTCAATGTTTATCAGTACTATTGCTATGTTTTTTTTTAGGATTTATTTAAAGCAAAAACAAACCTCGCAAAGTTTATGTACGCTTAATTTACTTAACTGCATGTATATTTCATTAAGTATAAGACTACTCATACGGAAAGCGCCATCGCACGCATAGTTAGATATAGGTATGGCGCGGATGACTAAACAGCCTGTATAATGCGTTAATATGCCTGTTGAATGCCCTTGCTATATCAAATCTCGCAAAGTCTATGTACATCCAATTTACTTTATTGCTTGTTTCTTCTGACTTATATGCCTCTGCGCAGGCAACCATATGTTACCTTCAGCAATTCATAAAATGTCTGCCTACGCTTTTATGCGACTCAAATAAACATATTCAAAACAGAATGCAATAGAATTAGATTTTGTCACCAATTGCTCTACATAAAGTCAATTCTCCAACCAAGACAAAATACAAACACAGTATTTGTGCAAGAATGGTTTGAGAAGGATTGCAGTGGGACGATGTCTGCAAAAGACCTGCTGTATTTAAACAAATGAAGATTCACTGTGAATACACTGCATCAAGTTTAGTTAATTGTCAACATAAAAAATAGCATGTACAGCTGTAAAACAACAAGTGCCCTTTGTTCTAGTTACAAACTACAGTAGATTATATTATAACGTTACGTTAGGCAACTCATTCATTAGAAAAGATTACTGAAACAACGGAAACAGGGAGAATTTGTGGTTTTAGGTATTAAAGATTTAATACTCTTGACAAAAAAAAATCCAACAAAAAACCCCAACAATTTCAGTGCAAGATACATACTGTAGATCTAGTCTCTTTTGTGCATATATACCACAAGCAATCAAAAGCAAGGGGGTTAGTGGCGTACCTACAGTCGCAGGGGTCGCAGCTGCGACCGGGCCCCTCACTCCAGGGGGCCCAGCCGCAGCCACGACCCCTGCGACCGTGGGCCGCCTGGAAACCTTCTGGGCCGGTACACAGCCGCACCGGCCCAGGTCCGCGGGTGTCTGGCAGGAGGGGAGAGCTGTGCTGCTCCCCTACTGTGTGTAGCGTGGTCGAGCGGTCTGTCAGGAAGTGCTCACTAAGAGAGCACTTCCTGTCAGACTGGGATGCCACCACCTGTGTTCCACCTGTCATGAGGGGGCCCAAGAGGTGGCCTGCTGGCCACCTAATAGACCCTCCCGGCAGGCTGCTGTGTTCCAGGAAGAGACGGCAAGGGAGCTGTGTTCTCCCTGCTTTGCTCCCTCGCACGCCGTTTGCTGATGCCGGGAGCAAAAATATGATGTCATATTCCGGCTCACGGCATCAGTAGATGGACCGCCCGGTGCAAGGGAGCAGAGCAGGGAGTACACAGCTCCCTCGCTGCCTCTGCCGGAAACACAGCCACCCGCCTCACTGAAGCCCCACGCCAGCTCTCCAGGTAGGGAGGCTGGGTGGACATTTTTAAATTTAAAAAAATGAATATTTTTTGTGTCTGTGAGTGTATCTGTGTGTGTCTGAGTGTGTGTGTGTGTGTGTGTGTGTTAGTGAATGTGTGTGTCTGAGTGTGTGTCTTTGAGTGTATGTGTGTATAGCAGTGTATGTGTGTATAGGAGTGTATGTGTCTGTTAGTGCATCTGTGTATCTGTATGTATGTATGTATGTGTGTGTGTCTATATTTCTGTGTGTGTGTCTGTATGTATGTATGTATGTATGGGTCTCTGTGTGTATGTGTGTATGTATGTGTCTACATGTATGTGTCTGTGTGTGTTTGCATGTGTATCTGTTTGTCTGCATGTGGGGGGCGTGGAAGTATGGAGGGGCGGGGATGTTTGGGGGCCCCCCAGGGCTATTTTCGCACCGGGGCCCCATGGTTTCTAGTTACGCCTCTGAGGGGGAGGATACGCTGGTTTAAACATATGGTCACAGTATGGATATCATAGAATCTTGACCTATTACAGGATTGTAAATATGAATAAATTCCACTTTAGAGCTATATTGCTTGTGTTCTTTGGAAAAGAGGATGGAAACATAGGGGGGATCTCAACATTTATATTAAATAATGTACATTTTAAAGTCTGCCAGCAAACAGAAAAAAATAAGTAAGGTTAAAGAGTTGCTCCAACCACCATGACCCCTTCAGTGATTTGAAGTAGTCGTGGTGGTAGGAGTCAGTATCAGCTTGAAACACTGCACATACTGATTTATTGGCACTTGTGTACTGTGGGCAAGTTGCACCCACCGCAGACATGATATTAGCATCCCAGAACTCTGTTCCGGGTTGCCCAATGTCAATTCTGTGCATATTTAATATCGGTCGTCAGCGCACAGCGCATGCTGGTGACAGACATGATAACATCTTCCCCTTGCAGGCAGAGTGCCTGCAAGGTGTATAGTTGTCTCCTCCCGCCCACCCTGTGGGCACTCTCTACCACCTCTCTCCGAAATGGCTTTATTCTGGGTTACAAACACAGTAAACATAATTACATAGAAAAAAACATAGTTACGCAACCGGTAGGCTACAAGAACATACTCTACATGCCTTATTTACTGGCAATAACCGGTGTCAGGTTTAGAGCTTACGGTGGCATCCCCCAATTTTTTCATACTAAAAAGATAACAAATAAAATAAAATCCCAGAGACCATAAATTTAGCACAATGATCTGACTGCAGATCCATAGTACTGGCCTTTGGGGTATTGGGGAACTTGGGACTCTGTGGGCCTTGGTTTGGCGTTCCCTCATATAATTATTATTATTTATAAAGTGCAAACAAATTCAGTAGTGCTGTACAAAAGGATGCATTATCACTACTAATACCCTCTTTATTTTTCTAAACAGTTGCACTTCTGCAGTCAGTCCACACGCTGCAGGAAGGAGCCGGACAAACAGCAGTGGACCTAGGATCCCCCCACCCCCAACTTGATCTTCTATGTACAGATAAGGAAGACATCTTTTTAGAATGGGTGTGGCAAAAGGGGGCATGTTTAAAGGTGCAGACTTTTTTTGTGGGGGGGAGGGGGCAGGTGGGTTTGATAAAATAGCATGCAAAATCTTTGGCATATTAAAGAGGCCACAATCTATCAAAGGAATTAAAGTTGCGTTGGTGTCCAGAGTGTCCCTTTTAGGATGTCATATATAAAGCTTCTCTTTTTATGGCATTTATAAGCAGCACATGCTACAGGTGGGGCTATGTTATAGTATAGTAGGAGTGCCCAAAAGGTAGATCGCCGGGTGTTGTAGAACCACAGCTCCCATGATGCTTTGCCTGCCTTTAGAATGCGTTACAAATCATCACTGCACTAATAATTGTATGAGTGCACACCATTAAACTCACTCATTCCCAAAATAAAACAGTGTTGGTTGGCTAGTAACGCGAGTTATACTGTTAAAAGGCAACTAGAATGGCATGCTTGTAGAGTTAACGAGCTTGTAGAGTTATTCGAGTTAACGACCACATAAATATCACCTCACCATAACACCTTATGCTTTACCAGTTTACACACAGGATTAAGTCAACTCGTAAAAATGCTTTTTACTTTGAGCATAAATATTATTGCAAGATGATGAAGTAACTGAACTGGCTAGGGGTTCAACCCATCCATTGAACAGAGCAGTGAGTTACCGAGAGCTGTGTGTCTGAGCACAGTCAATGCTTCCTGTTTATATTTTCACTGAGGGTTACCGTAGTTATAGAAAAATTATCTTAAAGGAGCATTGCTCAATGCTTTCCTATGGACATCCAGCGTCTTCTCACTGTGATTTTCAGTGAGACCGCCGCTAGAGGCTGGATTAAGCCTCAGTGTAAACATAGCAGTTTCTCTGAAACTGCTATGTTTTCAGCTGCAGGGTTAAAACCTGAGGGACCTGGCACCCAGACCACTTCATTGAGCTGAAGTGGTCTGGGTGCCTATAGTGGTCCTTTTAAATCCTTACATGTGATATCATGGGATAAAAAAGTAAAATAAACTGAAGCAAAGTTATGGTCAAGAGTAATAAAAACATTTTAGTTCAATTAGGGCCTCTTTATGGAACCAAATTTATATAAAAGGAATGTTTCAAGTACATTTTCCTGCCCCTTAAAAACATGTAACTGATAACTGGATTGCAACACTGTCATTGTAACATACAGCAAACATGCCAATTCCCTGATAGAAAAGAAAGAAAAAAAAACAACAACGGATGGAGTATTTGGGTCTCCAAGAAGGAATGTTCAGATAAAATTCCAGAACTGCAGACCAATATTTTTATGTATTTTTTTTACAGCACAGCCTTCCGTGATCCTTTCTATATAGTTATTCATTATTCATGCAACAGGCCCCAGTCACTTGTGATTAACAAAGTCAAAGAATGAGGTCATCCTTTCTATGAAAACAGATTCTTCCCCAAACCGTTTTTGTTACGTTTGTGCAGCAGCTACAACAGAAGTACTGAAAGCAGAGGTATATGATAAAGTGGTTTTATCGCAGCTTGCGTCCGGCCTATGCAAGTCTGAATCTGATACATCTTACACACCTTAGCATGCATCGAAGCCGTTTGTAGGCGTAACACAATGCAATCCAACACATTCAGGGATGGAATTTTGAGCAACTGCCCACGGAAAGTTTTAACAATGTGTCAAGAAATAAATTAATGGTGCCAATGGCGAAAAAAAAACTATTAAAAAAACACAACTCTTACTTTTGTTTTTTTTGACAATACTGGATATAAGTGAAACACCTGTTTTTTTTTTTTATACAGTTGTTCCAGCATACGGAGGATATACTATTCTATATGCTGTAGAGGGAATTATGGAAGTCTTCTATGGAATTCAGTTTCAGCCAAGCTTTGATCGTCAAAGAATTTTATTGAGAGTTTTACATACAGAGACACAAACATCTCACTTAAAATAGAAAAAAAGATCTCATCCAATGCACCACGGTTCACATAACACACAATATTAAAATCCTTATTTACAATTGTGGGCTATTTTATCTTAGAGGGTTAGTCCGGCCTAAAACCAGTGTTGTCATAAAACACCGACTTTGGTTAGAGTAACATTTTCTGAGTTTGTTTACCATCCCCCCGCCCCCCCCACCCACCCCTTTAACTTAAACTATAAAAAAAAAAAACGAAAAACAAACCGTAAAACTTATCTCTGTTCCATCACAGAATGACACTACCAGAGATGTGGTTTCACCTGTGGCAGGTAAGGGGTTAATCTCTGTGTGCACAGTGTTTTATAGCGAAAAGCTGCACACATTGAATCCAGGCACAATGATCCCTTCAAATAAATGCAGTGGTTATGGTGCTTGGAGTAATCCATTTAAAGTGTGCTATTCTGATTAAGCAAATAACACCAATAATGGCTTACCTAATGCAGATTGATGCAACAATATGGCTCATCTGGAGGCATTAAACGGCGCCAGGAAGGTATGTGACAGAGTAAACACAGTTGTTTCAGATGTTTTGTGAGTGTCGGTGTGATACAAGTGAGTTACTTAATGGGGCAACGGGAGCTCAGATGCTCCAGAAGGTGCTAACAGAACAAGATCCTAAAACATGCAACATTTACGTAAACGTTCCATTTTACGTAAACACATTTCCACATGAGTTTTATGTAGGGTGCTTTGGACATGCTAACTAGACTGACTACCAGTGACCTGTCCCTCACACAAAAAGGGAAAAAGTTATGAGAACAGAGATAAACTAGTGTAATAAAGTCTGGACCCCAAGGAAATATAAAATCCCCCAAAAGATTGTCTAGATAACAAGGGACCTATCCCCTATAGGAACATTATTGAGGCCCACTGAATCCAAAATGGCTGTTTTCAACTGGCTTGATGACATGCTTCAGGTCGTACGCAGGTAATTTAGAAGGACAAGTCTTTATAAGTTTGTAATGGCCCAGGGATACCAAACCTGTTTTTCAATTCAAGTCACACTAATTGTTTTATAGATGAAAGAGAAATAATTCATGAAGTAATGCATAGTTACTTTAGAGATAAACATTACTTATATGGATGCTGTCTTAATACAGCCAACAGTACAATTTTGTAAATTAAAGGGACACCATCGGCATCAGAGGTGTGGCTAGGGTTACACAAACAGAAACAAAGTGATTTAACTCCTAAATGGCAGATAAATGAGCAGTAAAACTGCAGGGCCATGATCTATACACCAATGCGGCTTCATTAAGCTAAAGTTGTTTGGTTGCCAATAGTGTCCCTTTAAGAATAATGTATCCAGTTTAAAGAGGCTGGGTAATTGTGGTGTTTGCAATGTTAGGGAATGAAGATAATTAAAACCAAAAAAATTGCAAATGTAACTGTGTAGAACCAACGAGGAATGATTTAGACATGGCCAGAATTGCATGAATCACGCAAAACATTCACATGCAAGAATACAAAAAAAAAGCTTGTAACGAATCCTGATGCTCTCAGCCAATCACTGGTCACCAATCACAATAAGTAGCCGGTGATAGGCCGAGTTTATCAGCTGACGTTTTCAGTACATCAATGGCAACTAAGCAGAATCTTCTTAACCCCTTAAGACCGCAGCCAAATGTACAAGTTGTGATCCAAAAAAACGTAAACAAAACCTGGCATTTGCGCTATATGTCTGTCCAACCATAATTCACCTCTTTCATATTAAATGCACCCCCCATTATTATATATCATTTTATTCAGGGGAAACGGGGCTTTCGTTTAACATCAAATATTTAGGTATGGAACATAATTTAATATGAAAAAAATATTTAAAAAATGGGAGAAAATAAGAATTTTTTACATTTTTTTAGTTCTACGTGACATTCTAACTGTGAATGTCATAATACTGTTTGCTTTTACTGCAATACAATACACATATTTGTATTCAGCGATGTCTCGCGTGTAAAACAGTACCCCCTATGTACAGGTTTTATGGTGTTTTGGAAAGTTACAGGGTCAAATATAGCGTGTTACATATTTTAGTTTTTTTACATTGAAATTCGCCAGATTGGTTACGTTGCCTTTGAGGCCATATGGTAGCCCAGAAATAAGAATTACCCCCATGATGGCATACCATTTGCAAAAGTAGACAACCTAAGGTATTGCAAATTGAGTATGTCCAGTCTTTTTTAGTAGCCACTTGGTCACAAACACTGGTCAAAGTTAGTGTTAATATTTGAAAATGCAAAAAACTAATTTGAACGCAAATTTTGGCCAGTGTTTGTGACTAAGTGGCTACTAAAAAAACTGAACATACCCTATTTGCAATACCCTGGGTTGTCTACTATTGCAAATGGTATGCCATCATGGGGATAATTTTCATTCCTGGGCTACCATACGGTCTCAAAGGCAACCTGGCGAATTTTAATGTGAAAAAACTGAAACGCAAACCTTATATTTGACTCTGTAACTTTTGAAAACACCATAAAACCTGTACATGAGGGGTACTGTTATACTCAGGAGACTTCGCTGAACACAAATATTAGTGTTTCAAAACAGTAAAACGTATCACAACAATTATATCGTCGGTGTAAGTGCCATTTGTGTGTGAAAAATGCAAAAAATGTCACTGTCACTGACGATATCGTCGTTGTAATATATTTTACTGTTTTGAAACACTAATATTTGTGTTCAGCGAAGTCTTCCGAGTAAAACAGTACCCCCCATGTACAGGTTTCATGGTGTCTTGGAAAGTTACAGAGTTAAATATAGTGCTAGACAATGTAATTCCCTGAACTTTTGGCCTGGGTTGGCAGGCAGGTCCTGCAAATTGTAATTAATAAAATGACCTAATTATGTAAAATTATTACATAAATATATGCGTAGAATTATTATATATATATATGTGTGTATATATATATATGTGTGTATATATATGTATATAATTTTTTTAAATTATTTTTATTTATATATAGGTATATACATAGTGATATATACGTATATACTTATGTATATAGATATATATATTATTTCGTTCTACATGTATTTTGATATCAAAATATATATATTAATTTTAAAATACAGTTAGAACGAAATTACGCATGTTTATATATTTTTTATCTATTTTTTTTTCATTATTTTTTTATTATTTTTTTATTTATTTTTTTAACGTATTTATATATTTATTTATTTTTTATTATATATAAATATATATATAATGAAAATTATATATATATTTAATCAATATCATTGTACGTGTATTTTGATATTAATATATATATATATAATTATGTATTATTAATATTAAAATACACGTAGACAGTGTATGCATATTTATGTGTATGTGTGTATATGTGTGTATATATATACTTAGATCATATATATAATAAATATATATATGATCTAAGTATATATAATTTATTTTTACACTGTTTTAACATTTTTTATTTGTATTTCAGACAGCAGGGGGAGTACCTGTCATTACAGGCACTCCCCCTGCTGGCAATGCCTTGGACGGCTATGCCGTCCATGTGATCGCGGGGTCCTCGCAAGGACCTCGCGATCACATGGCCCTGGGTGGCTGAAGAGGACGCAGGGGGACTCCCTGGGCTCCCGGGTAAGTCCCCCATACCGCGATCGCCGGCGTGGGATCGCCGGCGACCGGGTAAGTACATAAGATCGCAGGACGTACTATGCCGTCCTGCGGCTTTTAGAGCCACCAAAATAAGGACGGCATAGTACGTCCTGCGGTCTTAAGGGGTTAATTGATGCGGCAGCTGGAGGAAAACTGAGGAGGTAGTGTGGACAGGCACCTGGAGGGACAACTTTGAGGTTAAACTGTTCATAAAAATTGTATAACCCGGACACCAAAGGATTCAAGGCCCCTTAACTTTATTACGATGAAGTTCTGAGGGCTGGAGGTCTCAAGAGTTTCCTTTATCTACTATATTTATAACTTCAGAATGTTTAGATTTTTGTGGAACCCACGTAATCCAGCACTGGGACAGTCTCTTCGCTGCAGTCTTCTCACACGTGAAGTCATCATGACTTTTGTCCAATAATTCTCATCCATAGGGCACGTTGGCAGTAATTGCCATTCTCTTCCAGTTCGATGCTTCTCAAAGAGAGGCAACTAACTCAATGCTTTTCTAAGAGATACACTGAATCCAATGTTCCTCTCAGAGAAGCGTAATTGGCGAAAACCTTCAAAAACCAATAGTTCTGAGAAAGAAGTGCCTATAGTGACTATCTGAAATCACTAGAGGAGGGTTTAAGGCAAAACATAAATATTGCAGTTCCTCAGCTATGAGAGAAATCGTTAGTAGGATTGCTTTGAGATGAGTGGTTGTAGGGGATTTGAAGTACTAATTGACTTAACACGGTTGTGGAAAGAATTGTTAGTTGTTAGAGAATCGAAGGAGATGGTTGGACGTACCAGAGAAGCATTGAGACATTGGAGGGTACGGAATGTGGAGAGAACAGCAACAGTTATAGGACACAGAGCAGGAGAAACCCGCGGACATCATGAGAAATTAGAATGTAGGAATACAATTCTGGGATAATAGTTAAAAATGTTTATTTATAGGTTCATAGAACCTGAAAAAAATAAAACCTATATGTCTTTGCAATGATTCCTACATTCTAGAGAAATATGTCATGAAGACATCTATTATAAACAGCAAATACCACTCACACTGCAGAAAGTAGATAATCACAGGTGTTCACAACATAGAGACAGAGGGTGCAAGTGCACCCCTCTACACCCAGGAATCATCATTATTTTGTTTAAAACAGTACCTGTACAAGCTCCCCACCCCATGCTGCTGGAAAATCATGCTTCTGTATATTATTTCAACATTAACTGCAACATGATCACCCAGAGTAGATCTACAGGTCAGTAGGTTGCCCTTGAACGAAGACATTCCTGGTCTAAAGAGGGTGGATGTTTACTTTCATTATATGCACACAATTTCCGCCCTAAAGTAGGAATATATTGATTTAACGTTGGCGGCTAGTCAGATAATACCTCACAGGTCTCAAAATAAAGCCCTGCAGAAGATGAAAAATGAAACCTTCCTATATCTTATTTGAGATGTGAATGTGCATTCAATATATTGATCAGATTTTAGCGAGAATAAGCTTTCACATTTATGCAGCTTTTTATATATATATATATATATATATAATTCTTTTTTTTATGAACCAAGAATAGGTAATATAAATGGACCTTTCAGTTTTGTCATGGTTGTATTGTCTCCCTTTACTCATATATGATCAATTTGATACATGAATATTAGGTCTTTTTATAGGCTTTTGAATCTCATATTAAGGTATAGTTCAATTAATGTGCTGTTCCTTTATCAAGTTAATTGCATTCATCCTTTTTAAACAGGTTCCTGACATACTTTCAGAGCTCGATTACGGAGTCTCTTCAACAACCTCGGTTTCATCAAGATGTAATTAAACCACCACTTTCTGTCTACCTCCTGGCTCTTCCATGTTCCTAGACTCTAGCAAGTGGAAAGTCGACTTTTTCTCCAATCCACCTTTGCCGTTTCACCGCTTCCTCGGACAGACACTTGGCTGATGTGGATTTGGTGAACCACCACTGCTTCTCTCCACAGATGGATACTAATGTATAGACTCTACTACAGCAATTCCGGTTTACCCATAGAGTTTCCTGCTCTCCTCTAACTCAAACTCAGCAGACCTGGATTTGTAAAACAACCACAAATTCCTATCATGGCTTGTGACTACGCATACTCCACTCATTTTTAGAATTGACCCCGGCTTCCTTTATCATGGGCTCTTAAACCCCCGTTTTACTGTTAAAGTGATCACTACAATGTTAAAGGATATTCTCTATTTTCATTTATCATATCCTGATGGCTGTATTTAAATTTATTGTCTCGCTTTTAGACTTACTTCCCAAACAGAGATCAATATTATATTTGGAACAATTCCAAATTTCCCCTTTCTGATTAAAAAGGAAATCACAAAAGACCATCTTGTCGCTATGCAATTTTCTAAGCCATACATTGTTGATGAATTGTGACAGTCAAGCACAAGATTAATTATTATTTATCGTAGTGGCACCAAGGAGTTGACCCTGAAAATATGTGGTGCACGGGTTGGGTGCTCTGTGTTTGTACTATACATTCACAATAGTGCAGAGAAAACATGTTTTATTTTGTGTGGCCAGTGGCTTCTGGCAAAGAAATTCGGTCCTTTACTGACTAGTAAGCAAAGATGGAGTATAAGTGAGGTTGAGTAAGTCTTTATAGACTAGATTTCACAATGCAAAATACATGAAAATAAAACGTTTATGCTCTATTCTAATAGTGAAGGAGTCTAACCCTTCAAGATATCATAAATCAACCCATCACAAATGGAAAGTATGCTGAATAAGTCATGTGTATGGACATGTTGCGCACAACCTATGTGTATTAGTAAGTCCAAAGTTTGTTTTATAGAATATGCAAAATAAATAACGGTTTAGGCACTTCGGGATAACCAAAAAATAGGGCAGCTTTATTGGGGCAAAAACAGCAAAGTTTTGACCCTACTGGGTCTTTATCAAGCTTGATAATGACTTGTTGGGTCGAACCCCAATAAAGCTGCTATTTTTTGTTACCCCGGAGTGCTCCCGGAGTACCTGAACCGTTATTTATTTTGCATATCTTGGAACGGTGGCCTGGCCAGCCCTGGTTTCAGAGCACCTGAAACTTGGAGAGTGCAGAATCCAGTACGTCTCTACTGTTTTATACAATAGACTGTAAACTAAACTTACTATTTAAAGAGACCCTGCAGGCACCAAAACAACTTCATATAAATAAAGTTGTTATAGTGCCAGGAGGCCCCTGGAGGCACTCTTGAGAAATGCACGTTTCTTTCCTATTTAGTTTAGTGAATGGGGAGTTACTGATTGGCTGAGAGCGTCACCTAATCAGCGGCGCCCCTGCCCGACGGCACTTCACGCTTCCTGTAAATTAAAATTCTGAAGCCAGATGCTGCCGAGGAGGAAGCTGAGACTGGCGCTGGAGGCAACTAAGGGGTTTTCAAACTTGAAGTAAGAGTGCTGCCTGGCACCATAACAACTTAATTAAGATGAAGTTTTTTTGGTGCCTAAAGTGTCCCTTTAATCTACTCCATGGGATTATGGCCAAAACTTGTATGTGAGAGTGACGCAGAGTGATTATTTCAGGGAGACTGGACATAGTTCCAAGTACACACACAAAGGTGGAAGGCAACAGCATGGTGGGAAATATCTTGTCTACACCGTGACAGGTTGTGTGCAACACAAATCAGAGTTTACACAGCTTAGAGATAAATAAATATGCTGGCATTAGAGTGAGGATGTTTTGAGGCATATGCAGTGGCGTAGTAACAGGGGGCAGTCTGCCCCGGGTGACACCAGGTCTGGCCTTAGGAAGGTGTGAGCGATGTGGCAGCTGGGATATGACACCATCCCAGCATCGGCATCATAACAGTACACGCGAGGGACCTGCTAAAAAGGGACATAGGTATGCATGTGTTTGACTTTAGAGAAAGTGGATCTATTTGGCATTATTAGAAGAAAAAAAAATACATGAACTTGAGGTGTTTTATAGCTGTGGAACCTACAAGGGTGAAAGTTTACAAAAGCCGTTGTTTATATAAAGAAAAAAGCAAAAAAAAAAAACCTCTCCCACAGTACAACAGTACCAT
This sequence comes from Pelobates fuscus, assembly GCF_036172605.1. Taxonomy (NCBI): domain Eukaryota; kingdom Metazoa; phylum Chordata; class Amphibia; order Anura; family Pelobatidae; genus Pelobates; species Pelobates fuscus. The sequence continues at coordinate 353,736,258 of NC_086321.1, forward strand.
ATATTTCACATTTTTAGAATACACTTTAGAACATGGCTTGACACTTCCCAGTAATGACGAAACAACCCAAATAAAAGTTTTCTTTTTTTTCCAATTTGACAATTTTTTTTTTTTTTTTTTTGCAGAACATAGGGGGTACAGAAAAGAAAGGGTAAGGTTAGGAGGGGAAAGTAATACCAGTTTCACCAGTTGTTCATTATCAATTTACATTACCTAGTTATACATTTTTGTTGTTTCCAATTTGACAACTTTTATCTTTCTTTCTTAGCATAATGCGTAATTATTTCCGGGGTACAGAAGAAAAGAAGGGGAGGGACATAACTTTTTAAGTTTTTACATTCTTGGTATAATTCCATGAACACGTAAACAAGTCATACAAGTCATACATTGCAGTAGTCAGTGCTTTATGCATCAACAATATCCACAACCTGGGAGGCCGGGGAGATGATTGTCGGTCACAGAATGTTCTCTACCCTCTAGGACGTCCCTTGGGAGGGTGCCCGCGCCTACCCGGAGGTGCCACTTACTAATGTGTTTCATGCCTCTGTGGTGAATGGTATGGGGGGGAGGCTTATGGGGATGTGTAGGGGAGGGGTCGGGGGTAACTTATATACAAGTGGGTATAAATCAAAACTGCACTACGTTATTATCAGCCTGATTTGACGGGTGTTACGGGTACCTGCTACATTTCCAGTCCCCGTGTGACACGATGACTGTGGGTGAAAGGAGAAGGAACAATTGTGACCTCAGCCCATAGGTCCTTAGTCCCGCTTAGCATGATTCGACAATTGGTATCGTTGCGTCTTTGTACAACACTTTACAACACTTTACAACACTTTATAACACTTTATATCACTTTATATCACCTATCCCTCGGTGTTCCCATCCACTCTGTTGTTCACTCTTCCCCATCTATTGTACATCCCGTTTGTGTCCAGTAGCTATCCCATATGCTGCGTGCCTCCGCTGTTGCCCCCGTTATCCCTATTTGGCGATATGCCATTGATTCATAATCCCAGTTTGTCTGGATTTGCCTAAGTAGTGCAGATTTCTTGGGGGTCGTTTGTGTTTTCCATGTTCTAGCTATGAGGAGGCATGCGGCCACTATCGTATGAAATAAGAGTTTTGTATGTACCCTGGTAAGACCTTCTGGCCAAATGTACAGGAGGCAGATTTCTGGTGTGAGTCTCATAGGTGCAGGCAATAGGTTCGTAATGATTTCGCTTACCATGGCCCAATATGGTTGGATACGTGGGCAGGACCACCATATGTGAAGTAGGGAGCCCCTGTCTGCCTCGCATCTCCAACAACTGGAGGATGTGCCCGGGTATACATGTGCCAGTCTCGTTGGTACTAAGTACCAGCGGTACTGTAGTTTCCGTACCTGTTCGAAGTGTGTGATACAGGAGGTGTTACCCTTGTGGGCCGTGAAAGCTTGAGCCCATTGGTCCTCGGTGAAGGTGCATCCCAAATCTGCGTGCCATGCGTGTTTAAAATTGTCTACCGTGAGTTTTTTACTCTCCAACAGTGTAGCGTATACTAAGCTAAAAATCTTTTTGTGTGGTGCCCCCTTGAAGCACCAGGCGTCAAATCTGGTCATTGTTGGCGTCTGGAGGCTGGCTGATGTCTTTTGCAAAAGAGATTTAAGCTGTAAATACGGGAAGATTGCCCTAGTGGGTAAATTGAACTGCTCCTGTAGGTCTGGGAATTGTTTTAAGGACGTTCCGTTATATAGGTGGTATACGTGTGTACATCCCGCTTTCTCCCATATGTTGTGATCAAATGTCTGGTTCCTCAAATGGATGCTATACATCGTTGTGGCTAGCGAAGTGGCCAGAGGGCCGCTTAGTTGGACTTGGTGTGTATCCCATGTATTTAATAACAACTTGGTCTGTTCTAAGATGTACGGTGTATCCGGCCGTAGCCGTTTCGGGACCCAGAATAGGTGGTGTAGCCCCACTTTGCCCGCCCAATAGGATTCTATAGCCACCCATTGGGGTACGGAATCTGTCCTGTGTGTGGTTGCTACTGTGGAGAGGAGTGCGGCCTTGTAGTATAAATGTATGTCAGGGAGGTTCATTCCTCCTTGTTGTATTGGTTTCTTGAGTACTTGGAGTGCTACCCTGGGTTTTTTGTTTGCCCAGACGAAACGAGTAACTTGTTTCTGTAGGGCTAGTGTGTATTGTTTGGGGATGGGAATCTGTAGTGTACGGAACAGATATTGCAGTTTGGGGAGTAGCGACATTTTGAATGCCGCTATTCGCCCGTGCCAGGAGTGGAAGTCACTTTCCCACTGGTGAAGTATTTGTGTGAGTTCACTGGACAGCCTTACGTAATTATACTTAAACATTAAGTGTGTTGACCTAGCTACCTTAATACCTAGAAAGGTTAGGTAATCATCCCTCCAGTCAAAGTTAAAGGAGTTCTTCAGGTTACGCAAGAGTTGGCCCGGTAGATCAATGCCCAACGCCTGCGTTTTCGTTAGGTTAAGTTTATAGTAGGATACTTTATTATAGTCCTGTATACACTGTAACAAGTTAGGTAAAGAAATTTGTGGTTGCGTCAATGTTAGGAGTATGTCGTCCGCAAAGAGGTTTAGGGTATATACCCTGTCGCCCACTTGTACTCCATTAATGGATGGGTGTGCCCTTATGACCGCTGCCAAGGGCTCCAGCGCCATCACATACAGCAGTGGCGAAAGGGGGCACCCCTGCCTTGTCCCATTAGTGATCCTGATTTTATCAGATACAAACCCGGAGTTTAGGACTCGTGCCGCTGGTGCCGAATATAAGGCCCTGACCGCCGAGATGAAGCCCCCCGGGAGCCCGAACCTTCTCAGGGTCGCCTCCAGGAATCCCCATCCCAGCCGGTCAAAGGCCTTCTCCGCATCCAAGGACAGCAACACACCCCCCCCGGACCCAGCCGCTTTAAGGCTGTGCATGAGGCTAAGGACTTTCCTTGTGTTGTCTGCTCCCTGTCGGCCCCTCACAAACCCCACTTGGTCATCATGTATAATATGGGGGAGCATGGGTCCCAGTCTTAGTGCAAATAGTTTAGCTAGGAGTTTGACGTCCGTATTGAGGAGCGAAATTGGTCTGAAGTTCTGTGGGCATGTTGGTTGTTTACCTGGTTTGGGGAGAGTAATGATATGGGCAACCTGCATCTCTCCCGGTAGTGTCCCCGTGTGTATCGCTTCATTGAATACTGCCACTAAATGTGGTGCTAGAACCTCCCCAAATTTGTGATAGTAGGAATTCGCGAAGCCGTCTGGGCCCGGGGCTTTAGCTTTCGGTAGGGTTTTAATTGTGTCTCTAACCTCCTCTGCGGTGATTGGACTCGCCAATGCTTCCTGTTGTACAACCGTCAGGGTAGGGAGCTCTACGCTATCTAAGTAGTCAGCAATCTCTGTCTCCAGTGGTTTGTGTGTTGTCGGATCGTGTTTGAGATTATAAAGGCCTGAGTAATATTTTGCAAACTCATTGCTGATGTCTAAGGGGGTTATAGCCTTCCCTCCTGCACCAGTGTTTAAGTACGCTATTTTTTGTGCCTGTTGTTGTTTTTTTAACCTCGATGCCAGTAGTTTCCCTGCTCTATTCCCCTGAGAGTATTGTGTTGCCTTCATTCTTTTCAAATTATATCCCACTTTGTCAAGCGCATTTTGGCGCAATTCGTGCCGTATTTGGGAAATTTGATTTTTCCTCTGTGTTGTCGGGTTAATCTGATTTTGGGCCGTCAGGGAGTAGAGCTCTTTTTGCCACCCTAGCACTTTAGCATGTGTTTTGCGTTTTATATGTGATGCTTGTTTTATGAGTATTCCCCTTGCAACCGCTTTATGAGCTTGCCATAGTGTGTGGTGTGACAGCGAGGGGCTCGCGTTTTCCCTAAAATAGGTTTTAAGAGAGTCGTTCAGTGAGGTTGAGAAGGTGGTATCGGTAAGGAGGGTCTCGTTTAGGCGCCAGGGGCTTTTATGCTTAAAATCGTATTTGTCTTTCAGAGTTAATTCCACGGGGGCATGGTCTGACCATACTATTTGTCCCACCTTGCTGTCTATTATCTGCTCCAAGTCCGCCCCCCCCACCAGAAACCCATCTATTTTGGAGTAGGTATTGTGGACTGACGAATGATAGGTGTATTCTCTGTCTTCGGCGTGTGTTACTCGCCAGGCATCATAATAGTGGTGCAAGGTCAGTAATTTCATCAGGGCTGCACATTGCCTTTTTAGTGGCCTATATCTAGGGCTATGCTGGGAGAGTGTAGTGTCTAGAGTTGGGTTCAGGACATGGTTTAGGTCCCCACAGATAATCGTCATTCCTTGCTGTATATTCGCTACCCTTCCCATTATTTTATGGAGAAAATTCCTCTGGTTGGTGTTGGGGGCATAAATATTGGCTATCGTGTACAAAACATGGTTTATACGGCCTACTATAATGGCATATCTGCCTTCTTTGTCTATGTCTTCCAAAATCAAATCAAAGGCTACTTTTCTGCTTATGTAGGTGGATACCCCTCTAGATTTGGTAGCTGCCGTGGAGTGGAACTGGTGAGGATATAAAGAGGTCAGTGGGCGTGGGTGCGTCGTTCCCCTAAAGTGCGTCTCTTGTAAACACACTATGTCTGCGTCCTGTACCCTAACGTCCCTCTCCAGGAGATGCCTTTGCACTGGGAGGTTGAGTCCCCTCACGTTATGACTATACAACTTTAGGGTGTCATATAAGGGAAGTATCTGTATATTGCAAGTGAAAGTAGTTCGAAACGAGGGCTCTGCCTTCCCCAGCCATGTCGAGCCAGGCAGATCCCCTCTTGCATTCTCCTTTGGGCACCTGTCTTGTAGCCCATTCCGGAGTCCAGCTCCAGGTTTGGGAGTGCAGCGTATCTGTTATCGTAAAGGGCAATTAAAATGGTTGGGCCACCCACTAGGCCCGGGCGGGGGTTGGTGCGGGATAGGTAAGGTGACATAACAGTGAAAAAACAAATGACATAACAATTAACAACACAACTTTGCCATACAATTACTAGGGAGAACAATATTGCCAATTTGTTGGCTAGGTACCCATATGGGGAACCTTGGGGGTCGGAGCTAAAAGCTTCGATCCTGGTTGATGGTGCTACCGCGAGGCTGGCCCTCGCTGACTCAATAACAATTTTATAGACCCTATACATACTTATCTATTCAATACCTTTATCCGCTAGTTAACTAGTCTCCGTAACATGGGGAATGTCTCGTGAGGCCACGCGGGCGGTGTGCCTGGGGGCCGACCTACCCCGCTCCTGGTAGAGCTGGCACTTCTACTACTGCTATTGGGGTCGAGTGATTCCCCTCTCCCGCCACCCTCACCCCATGTTACCAAATTTGTTTGTCACTCGGTTTGTTAGGCTAAACCAAAGCCTCTGTTAAAGTAGTTAACACTAAACACAATCAATACTTATAACTATGTACTAAGCGGTGTCATCTGATACTTGCGGACTCGGGAAAGATCTTGGCATTGTGGTGGCATTTATTTCCTCGCCTTCTTCCATGTTGAAGGCAAGCGGTTGTCCTGAGTCTGTTTTGCTTGAGAGGCAGGCATGTCTATACCCCAGTCTTTTAAGAGTTGTAGGCCATTGTCCGGGCTTGCGAGAGCTGTGAGAGTCCCGTTGCGGTGAATTAGCAGCTTGGTCGGGTATCCCCACCTGTATGCGATGTTATTCGATCTGAGAGCTTCCGTGATCATGCTGAAGGATTTTCTCGCTTTGAGTGTCATGGCGGAGATGTCTGCGAAAATCTTGATTTTCTGGTATTCTGTAGGCAAGTCCATGCGTGTGCGGCTAGCCTTGAGGACTGCTTCCTTGGCGTGAAAGTAATGCATTTTGAGCACTACATCCCTTGGGATGTCTGCAGGCAAGTATTGTGGTTTTGCGACTCTGTGTATACGGTCCAGCAGCAGGACGTCTTGCGGGATGTCCGGTACTAAGAGGCGGAACAGCCCAGTTGCAAAGGCCTGTAGATCTTGCGGGCCTACTTGTTCCGGAATATTCCTCAGCCTCAAATTGCTCCTTCTTGCGCGGTCTTCTATATCGGCGAGTTTCGCCTCGTATTGGTTTAGGCGGTCCCATGCCTCCTCCATCCTGTCAGTTAGGCGATTATGTGCCTCAGTTTGTGCTTCCACGATGTTTTCCAGTTCCGAGGTACGGGACCCCAGTTTTTGGATGTCTGTGCGGATGTCCGTGAATGATCTCTGCAGTGTACCTTGCAGCTTAGCCTCCATGTTGTCGAACATAGCCTGCAGGCTTTCCGCTGTCAGCACGAGGCCTGCAGTCTCCGCATGTGTTCCTTGCTCGTCGTCTGACTCAGCGCCATCTTGCGAGTCTTCCGGTATCTGGGCCCCTTTTGGTTGCCCCTGTTTGTTGCCGAAAAAGTGCAGTTTGTCTTGCTTTTCTGATCCCCTTTTGCTTCTGTGATGAGACATGGTATAAGATTTCCCGGATTTTTGTAATTTTCCGTCAATTTGGGTCTTTCAAAGGTATATGAGGGCCTAAAAGCCGCGGAGCTAACAAACCATGCGACTGCTCGCGTTCAGGTCCAGGCCACGCCCCCCAAATAAAAGTTTTCTTAACCAACATGCAGGTGCTGTTTGCTGATTACCAAATGGAAAGGACAGAGCTTATAACAACAATGGGTTCTAAGATGGAGACATCCATTTTCACAATAAAGAGGCATGTAATTTTACCTTTAAATTTTATTTTTCATATCTCAAAAATACACGTGTTAAATATGATGTTAAGTAAACCAAATGCTAACAATTTTGGGGAAATAAAAATTTCCCTTTAAATCACAATTTTCTAAAAGGGCAAACATCAAATGTCATCCTGAATGACTCTTTATACATTTATGCACCATGTAAACATTACAATATTTTTAAGCAGCAGCCTCAATGAAGTTATAGGGCAAGGTTTGCATCAACTTAGAAAGACTCGCCAATCTTAAACCTGGACGACTGCAGTTGTTTTTTATTTGCTTATTACGATTTGCAACTATAAACCAAACAATACTTGCTATGTACCCGTAAACAGGTTTTAAAATTATACCCTGGAGAGTTCAGTCCTCACCACAAAGTTGGTATCCTTACTATAATAATTTTGCATTGTCCATTAGATGGGACAATTTTTTTCAGCTAATTTACCATTAGAAGACGGAAATAAACTGACAGTCAATATACGAATCGGAAAATTGAAGACGTTCTAAGTTAACTCTACAAATGTGGAAAATCTAATGAATAATTCTTAATGTGAAATCTGGGCTTTGAGTCCAATCAGTCTTGACTCAATGATGAAATGCTTTTATATTTTAAACTCATAAAACATTCAAGTTTATGGAAAACCTAATTAATGCTTACAGAAGATTAGCAATGTTTTCAGGAGATGTGTGTCACTTAGCGTAATCACAATTAAGAAAGTAAATAGGGAGCAGTTAATAACTTAAAACTGATTGTAAAAAAACAAAACAAAACAAATAATTTTTTTAAAAATCATTTTAAATAATAATCTTTTAGCGTGTTTCAGTTTAATTCAACATGGTGAAAACACAGACTTTGAAAACCATAGCTCAATCTTACGTGTTAAAATAAGTCTTCAAATTACTAATTTAGAGAAACAGATAAGTTTCAAAATAAATGAGGCATATCGTGAAATATACGCCCCCACCAAACCCGTGAATAAAAAGATCATTGCTGTAATAACTATAGCTTTTTTAAAAAGACCTTGAAATTACATTTATATGTTGTTTTAGCAATTTTATAGGTTTGGAGAAAACCGTATTGAGAGACATAGAGAGCAGAAGAGCCTTCCCACAGGAATTATCTTTGCTCTCCACCCATAGCAACCACAGCGCATGCACTGTGATTGCTATGGCAACTCCCTAGTCGATCCTGCTAGCGCTGGCTAGTAGTATAGGAATGGAGTGAAGTGACTCCATGCCCTGCTTGGAGACATGTCCTTAAAGGAATACAATAGTGCCAGGAATAAAGGGATTTATTGGCGCTCACTATAATCAACAGAAGTGGCAGCAGTGAATAATAAAGGAATTCTCAAAACCTCTTTACACAAAACAGATACAACAAAAGAAATACCGCGCTAGATGTAATGAAGTATAACAGTGAACTGTATACCTTACAGGATATTCCGAATATAAATGACCTCAAAGAGAAAAATAGAAAATAATAGTATAATACAGTACAGATAAATTCAAATATATATGTGCTGGTGATGGTAATGCACTCACGTGTTCCAGAGCTACCTAAGAGCTCTGCTGAATAAGGCACGGATGCTATAATACCCGTCTAAGGATATAGGTAGGTCTTGATGGTATTATTCCAGCATGTACAGGAAACATAAAACAAAAGATACGTGATGTACGCTGATATTATAAGAATGTGTACAAATTAAAATGTACTTACATTCTCTAGAGCAGTACTTGCTCTAGCTTAATAAGCCTTGGGTGGTACAATTCCCACCTTGGGACATAGCAGATGTCCAGGAAGCAGGATGAAGATAGCAGAGCTCTTAGGTAACTCTGGGACACGTGAGTGTATTACCATCACCAGCACATATATATTTTTATTTATCTGTACTGTATTATACTTATATTTCTCTATTTTTCTCTTGGAGTTCATTTATATTTGGAATATCCTGTAGGTATACAGTTCACTGTTACACTTCATTACATCTGGCGCGGTGTTTCTCTATCTGCATCTGTATGGTGCCAGGAATCAATGCTTTCCTATGATGAAAAATGTGACGCTGGATGTTGTCATGCAAAGCGTAAGGACGTTCTGTGTCAGATACAGGACTGTTTGGATGCAGGAAGCACCTTAAGCCACTGGAGGCAGTCTTAGTTCTGCAATGTAAGCATTGCAGTTTTTCTGGAACTGCAATGTTTAACACTGTAGCACTAAGTGCAATAGGGACACTGCACCCAGACCACCTCAATGATCTCCGTGTCTACAGTGTCCCTTTAAAGGACCACTATAGGCACCCAGATCACTTCAGCTCAATTAAGTGGTCTGGGTGCCAGGTCCCCCTAGTTTTAACTCTGCAGAGAAATTGCTATGTTTACATTGAGGGTTAATCCAGCCTCTAGTGGCCGTCTCCCTGACAGCCACTAGAGGCCGCTTCCGCGATTCTCAATGCGAAAATCCGATTGAGGACACGCTGGATGTCCATAGAAAAGCATTAAGTAATGCTTTCCTATGGGGGGTTTTAATGCGTGCGCACGGCTCTGGCCGCGCATGCGCATTCAGAGCCGACGTTGGCAGGCGAAGGAGAGGTCTCCAGCGCTGAGGGATCCCGACGCTGGATTAAGGTAAGTGGCTGAAGGGGTTTTAACCCCTTCAGCCCAGAGCGAGGAGGGCCCTGAGGGAGGGGGGGGACCTAATAACCCTATAGTGCCAGGAAAACAAGTTTGCTTTCCTGGCACTATAGTGCTCCTTTAAGCAGGAAAATGAAAGAAGAGCTAAGGAGGAGCACAGGCTGACCCAACTGAGTAAGGAGATTGCGTAGGGAAAGGTAAGTTGTGACAGTAAGTTGTGACAAGATACATGTTGTTATATATGCGGAAATCTTGAAGTTAATCAATGAGGGTCTCAGGTTCCAGAATTCACAGATCAAGCTGAACTGCACTTTTAATATTGTAACTTCACCCATTTATACTGAAATGTGGTTAGTACTCTCTAAAACTGGGGTGTTTTAGTTATGTAGTTGTGTTAAGGAGTACCCCAAGCACCATCACCACTTCAGTGATTTGTCAGAACATACAGCTTTTTACTATGAATCAATAACAATGAAACTGTCTGGGGTCACTAGTCCACACATCCAACAATGCTGGACTTCTGACCCAGCAATTTTTAATATAAGTGAGAGGTCATTATAAAACCACCCTGTGTTACGGAAGAATGTTAATTCTGAGTGACAGGTTCACATAAAGCTTCCTCCTGGGCCTATTTGAGCCTCTCCAGAGTTTAAAGAAGAGTGAAAATGAATTTTGTGCTCTAGTAGCCAAACTAAAAAGTCTATTCAAGGGAGAGCTTCCAGGCATCATTGTAAGATCAACAGCAAAGAACAAATACAATGTGATGTTTACTTATACTTATAACCATGAATCCATTACAAAGTAATAATGACAATTCTTGAACAGCGACTGTGTACACACAGACACAAAGTATCTCTCTGCCTCGAGAGTCTGGAATGCATTTCTAAGGGCAGTGAAACCAAAAGTAGACTGTCCCTTTTTTTTTAAAAAGTACCTTTTAAGCCATTTAATTAATCTAATCATAATAAACCGTATAGATAGATGTGAATAATGCATCAGGGAAAAAAAAGAGAGAGAGAAAAGAATTGGTCGCAAGTGATCTGGAGTGGCCAAAATGTAGATCCACAGTTGTTGCACAACAACTCCTATGATGCTTTTCCAGCCACGGTGAAGCTCTCAGTTTTGGATCTACCTTTTTACTGCCCTAATTTAAGAAGTATTGTGTGCGTCTGGGATCTATGACTTCAGTACATCATGGAGTTATTCTAGGAATCTCAAAGGCACGCGGCCAGAGCTAGGAAATGTTTAGTCTTGAACTGCTCTCTAACGCATCAGCATGAGACTGGCTTTCATTACCAGCACCAAAAAAAAAAAAAGGTGGATATGACCGTATGACTGCAAGCAGACAGAGAATTCATATCCCAACATTCCTTTACATAAAAAAAACAGAATCTGTTTAAATTTGGGGAATTAAAAAAAAAAATTACAAAATTTTTAAAAAATCAAAATTTTCAACCTCACTTTAATAAGGTGACATTTAAAATGTAATTTGGAAAAACAAGTGTAAATTTTATTGTTTTGCATAAAAAACAAAAAAAACTAAGAATAAACACAACTGTGTTGTGTATAAAGATGTCAACAAGACAAAGCCACTGATAGAATGTGTCTGCTGGTTCTATGGTGACTGCCCCAACTTTTACTACTTTAGACCAGGGTTTCCCAATCTCCTACTGAGAAGCAGGCCTGCCTTGAGGAAGTAATTTCTATTTATTTCAATGCCAGATGAAACGTGTAGACACTGATATTTAAATCAATTCCATATTGAACAAACCTCATTAAAGGTAGTAAGGCAGGGTGCGGAAGGGAGCACCGGAGCAGTGTTAAAAAATCATGATTACAACACCCTCGCCACTTCCGCCTCCTTTACCCCCTCCCCAACACTGTATTTGGGCAGAGTAGCCACCTGCCAGCCGGGTAAGCAGGTGCCTAATTTGCCTAAGTTCCCCGTCAGCCCCCACTGGTTGAGAAACAAGGCTTTAGACCACTTTCCAGGACTTCATACACAATATACTTAGTCTTCAAAGTAGACAATAATGAAATTCACCATAACCACTGAAGCCCGCAATTTCTCTGTGATATAAAAACGTATTGAAATCTTATCTGAAATACCTGTAATGTGTGTACATGGCTAAAACCGAGCAAGTGTGTGCCATTTTGTAGTGCTGTTCGATTAGTGACCTGGACATTGGTCAGAATACCTTTACAAAGTCCTGTTTATGTAAGAGTCAAAATGCATTCAGGATTGGGAGATTTAGATGATAAAACATTCCAAAATACTAGGTGCCCATTATAGTATTATATTAACACAAACAATGACCTCGCTGTGATGCTAAAGATTATTTAAGAGTTCTAAGTAGACATGAATAGTTACTTACGGTGACTGCACTCAGAATGCAGATTTTCTATATCCTGATAGAATTTTATTTTTGGGATTATTCCAATAAACTTTCAACTATACAGTAAAAATTAAAAACAATATTTCCAGAGACTCTTATATCAACAGATTACGAACTGTGGTACAACAGATTTCAAGTAGGGGACCTGGGTAAGTTGTCAAACCAAATCATTCTTAAAAAGGTTTGACTATTTACCTCAGAGGACACTTTTGGCTCCATAACCACTAAAACAGCCTGCATTGGTTATGGTACTTGGAGTATTTAATAGCTTATTTAAAGGAAGGCGGTATGTATGTGCATATGTTTAAAAAGGTTACTTGCTTCAAAGTGAATTTCAAATTAAAATGGACAACGCAGGCACCATAACCACTTCTTAGATACCAGGCACCGGCTTTACTTTTAGAAGTTAAACTGTTAATTAAGGTTATAATCCGAAAGCCTTCTTGTTAGTCCAAGGTCTCAATCAGGAAGCCTTGTAATAGAACGGCTGTTGATAGGCTGAGAGCATCAGCTGACTTCCTCGGCCTACCAGCGGAGCCCGGCCCTTCCTGATTGAAACCTCAAACCAAAAAAAGTAGTGACTGGTGCCAGATTTTAGACTGTTGGATCTCTTCACACCATAAAAAAAATATTCTGATGAAGTTATGATCTATGGAGTGTCCCTTTGAGGCCAATATAGTTCAATTGGAAAAAAAAAAAGAATAATTTCACTTTGGATCCCTGACATTTTTCTAATTCTAGTAAATAACGCTGTAATTGTCTTGTTAGGCAGAGGGAACTTGCTGGCATTTCGGATCTGGACTGCCCGTGTGGGTGGGACCAGTCTGATATGCTTCAGATATGTTCTCTCTGTAATGGCACAAGATGAGCTAAAACCAGCTTGAGTTCTGAGTGGGAACCCACCGAAGGGCAGGCTATTTCAGTTGCTGTCCGTTCTCAAAATACTCTTGCGACCCGTTTTTTGCTCTCAATAAATTCAAAGGGTAATCCAGATGTTGACCTCTTGCTCACGGTGCCTAGAGAGATATCAGCTATGCCTCACTGATGATGCCTAATAAGGCAGAAACGATTGTCTGGGGTTGCTGTATTTCTCGTGCAGAGGGAACTTGCTGGCATTTCGGATCTGGACTGCCCATATGGGTGGGACCAGTCTGATATGCTTCAGATGTGTTCTCTCTGTAATGGCACAAGATGAGCTAAAACCAGCTTGAGTTCTGAGCTGGGATCCAGTTGCAGGCTATTTCAGTTGCTGTCCGTTCTCAGAATACTCTTGTGACCCTTTTTTAGCCTTTAAGTCTATAGGAGCGTTTCCCAATTGGTGTTCCGCCAAAATTTCTAAAAACAAAATGGCCGCAGGCGGCAAGGGAGCAGTGGGCAGTGATCTCCCTGCTCAGCTCCCTCGCATGCACAGCAGTGATGCCAGAGCCAGAATATGACATCACTCTGGCTCCGGCATCACTAAGAGGAGCGCGAGGGAGCATCACTGTTCCCTCGCCGCCCGCAAGCCAGCCACTCAGTGGCCCCACTGGACCCCAGGGCCTGCTCGCAAGCCGCTCAGCAGCCCCAGTAGACACCAGGAACTGCATGCTCACTGCACGTGTGTGTGTGTGTGTATCTTTGTGTCCACGATGTTGATACACTATGTCAAAGGGTTCCACGGGAAAAAATTATTGGGAACCCCTGGTCTATAGTATATGTACAGAGCTCGCACTGAAAACAGGATTGACAGAAGACACACAGCAGTTCCAATTCTCTACAGAAGCCGCAGATTTGCAGAGAGTAAGTGGAATTAATTAATTAAGTATCGTGTAGTGATAATTTAATACAAATATCTAAAAAAAACAATTCCAAGGCATTAACCACTTAGTGGCCGCAGATGTATGAGGTATGTCCGACAAAAAACGGCCCTTAAGGACCACGGACGTACCTCATACATCCACGGCTAATTTGAGCCGCTCTATGGGTATTGTATAATACCCCCCCTCACTGCCGGGCACCCGAGTGATTGCTCCCCCCAGAGCGATCACTTCCAGATTTCCCCACGTGGCGCCCGGCAGTGTAGAGCAGAGCATCGAAAGCCATTAAAATTACACACATATATATATATATATATATATATAAAATAACTATATATATATATATTATTATAAAAAATAATAATAATGGCTACTACAAAAGACTGGAAATACCCATTTTGGATACCCTGGGTTGTCTACATTTGAAAGTGGTATGCCATGATGGGGTTATTTCACATTCCTGGGCTATCATATGGTCTCAAAAGGCAACACAGACCCAGCAAGCCACTCTGGCAAACTGAATCGGGCAAGCCCAATACTGACCCTGTAACTTTCCAAATCACCATAAAACCTGACTTAAAATGTGCTGTTGTACTTGTGAGACATTGCTCTACACAAATATGAGTGTGTTAGAGCAGTTAAATGTATTAAACTGATAATATCAGCGGCGAAATGGCAGATTATGTGTGAAAAATGCACACAAAAAAAATATATAAATGCTAATTTTGGCCAGGGGTTGTGACTTTGTGACTACTAAAAAAAACTGGACATACCCCATATTGGATACCGTGGGTGGTCTACTTTTACAAATGGTATGCCATGATGGAGTTTATTTTCATTACTGGGCTGCTATACGGTCTCAAAAGCAACATAGGCCCAGCAAACCAATCTGGCAAATTTCAATGTGCAAACATGGAAAAGGGAAAGCCCTACATTTGACCCCTGTAAGTTTGCAAAAACCCATAAAACCTGTACATTGGGGGCACTGTTGTACTCGGGAGATGTTGCTGAACACATATTGGGGTGTTCTTTGGCAGTAATACATAACAGGAGCTGAGAATCCATGACTAAAGTACAATGTGCGTGAAAAATAACACAACAAAATGACTACCCAAAAGGTTGGCAAAGACTGGTGGCAGAATTAGTGCTTGGAAAGTGTTAAAATACCACAATTTGAAATACCCTAGGGTGTCTTCTTTTCAAAAATATATGGTTTGATGGGGGTAAATTACATTGGCCGGCTTCAAAAATGTCCAAAATAGGACATGGGTGCATGATGACCAGCTGTGAAAATTCCAAGTTGGAAAACTGGAATGCGCACCCTCCAAATAAGGTCTTTTAGGCCCCAGAGAACCTGACACACCTATACATGGGGGGTATCACTGTACTCAGGAGATGTTGCTGAACACATATTGGGGTGTTCTTTGGCAGTAATTCTTAAAGTTCTCAGTACATGTATTCTTAAATTGCTATGTGTGTCAAAAAAACCCCACCAATTATTGTTTGTTTTTATTAAATTTGGCATAATTTGGTGGTAAAATGGTTGCATAAGAAGAGTCAAAACACCCCAGGTTTAATACCTTAGGTTGTCTTGTTTTAAAAAAATATATACATGTGAAGGGTTATTCAGGGATTCCTGACAAATATCAGTGTTACAATGTAACTTGCGTTAATTTTGAAAAAAAAATGGTTTGGAAATAGCAAAGTGCTACTTGTACTTATTGCCCTATAACTTTAAAAAAAAAAAAAAAAGCTAAGAACATGTTAACATTGGGTATTTCTAAACTAAATTTAAAAACTATTTAACATGAGTAACAGATTTTGGGGGTCAAAGTTCCAGAAAGTGTTTTTTTTTTACATAATTCCATTATATTTTATAAACTTTTTTTTATAGTAAGTTATATGATATAAATAATGGTATATTTAGAAAGATCATTTAATGGTGAGAAAAACGGTATATGATATGTGTGGGTACAGTAAATGAGTAAGAGGAAAATTACAGCTAAACACAAACACCGCAGAAATGTAAAAACAACGCTGGTCCCAAACGGTAAGAAAATTCAAAAGTTGTCTGGTCACTAAGGGGTTAAAAGTAAAACAGAGGGGTTAGGAAAAGCATGGCGTGTTCCAGTAAAATCTAAACTTGCTATGTATTCAGAAAAGAAAACAAGAATGGAAAATGTGTGTAAGCACTATTCACTAACCTTTCGCATTTATATATACACATTAAATATTACACTCTCTATTTTTTCACTTAAATTTTGCAAGTCTGATTTTAACTTGCTACCATATTTAGTGTTCAATAAAAAAAAAATATATATATATAATAAATAAAAACCCAACATATTTGCCGTACCAGGTAAACCTGAGTAATTGGGTTAAATGCTTGGCATGCTTATCCAAATAGCATTGCTTTCCTGGTGATGTGCAGATCCCAGGATTACATCATGAAGCTCAATTATATAACACACAATCAGCAGTCTGTAAAAGTAATTTATTCACGCTGTAATAGGGAGAAAAATGACTCATGTTTTTCGAGAAAATCACACTAATGATTCACAAGGGGGGTTTCCATTTTCTCCCATTTTCTGAAATCACCAGAACAATGCTTCGCAACGCCCTTGATCATTTTTATTTGGGACGTAATTAACGGATGACCCATCCACTCTTATAATAAGGCCAGCAACAACGGCAATCCTGAAGAGGACACTGGACTGCAACTCTCAGAACCATCTGCCAGCACCAGAGATCAGCAAAGTACAATAGTACATTTGATCAAACAACAGTTTTTACAGCAGAGGATAAGGAAATGCCTGCTTTACAGAGGCTCATGCTTAAAATTGTAAACCATGCATTAGGGTCATCAAAGGTCGAGTTGTTTATAAAAGACTCTAGAACTCCAAGATGGCTTGTTTTCCCCCAAAATACGCTTCCCCTTTATTATTATTATTTATAAAGCACCAACAAATTCCGTAGCGCTGCACAAAAGGTGGACTGACAGAAACGTATTTGTAACAAGACGAGTTGGACGCACAGGAACAGAGAGTGTTGAGGGCCCTGCTCAAACGAGCTTACATTCGTGAACTCTATGTACCTTTTTATGTCACATGATACTTTAAAGTTGAGGATGAGAAAAGATGATTACTGTAAGGGCAGTACAGGGAAAGAAATGTCTCAGGTTTGCTAGAGATTAGTGGGAGTTGCAATCCTTGGTTGCACCCAATTCAGCTGCTGCACAGGAGTGTAACTCCCTCTACTCTGGGACAGAAAGTGGCTAGTACAGTATAAATATAGGTTCTGCCCAAGATTATATCCTACAAACTGCATGAGGTGAATCAAGCATTATCCCCTATTCATTAAGGGGAATAATTACATGATGATGTCATCCTCCGAGCAATAGGTGATTCGAAACCATGATCCTATGATTTGCTCAGATCACGTTACAGAATCCCATACTCTATGGATGATGATGTCATCTGTGCAATTATTCCGCACAATGAGCAGGTAATAATTGCACAAATTACCTCCATGAAGTCAGAGGAACCTAAACTATGCCCGAGATTAGTGGGAGTCACACTCCCAAGCGATACCTGAACCAATAATTAGCGGCAGATGAAATAGCTGCTGTTTGGGACTGTAACTCGCACTAATCTAAGGCAGACTGGAACGTGTAAGCCCTGGTCTGACAAAGATTAGGGTCCCCAGACGGCTCATACAGGGAAGCCCTCCTCTTAAAACATCATTACCATAACACTACATGAGGACTAAAAATAATCCCATCGCTGGGTCCTGGAGCCATTTATAATCCGCTTGACCTTTGGTCTTGTGGTTTTTTATGATGTATCTACTACCCTGCTATGTCATTATTTTCCTATTATACGTGGTTCACTGTTATGTGTATACAAATGTAATGAGATAGAAACAGAAAAGGTTTCATACGCGTTTGGTAGTGGTAAATTGAATCATATGCTTCCTATACACTTGCACCCGAATCCTCCCTTCCCAATAATTTATTGACAGGGTTAATCACTAAAGTGTGAATTATCAGGATTGAAAAACTAAATTTTACATTTTGGGCTAAAAAATCTGCCAATCTGGAAAAACTGCCGATTTGAAGAGTTTTTTTTCCAGCTTAGCAAATTGGATCTAAAATTTAAAATTCACTTTGAATTCACTCTGAAATCTCAACAATTCACACGTTAATAAATATCACTACAGTGTTGAAAAGAAATTCACTACTACTGAAATAGAATTCAACAAACGAACGGAGGGGATTTCAGTAACGATGCTTCTTTGCATTTGAATAAAACCAGTTTTACTTGGTATTCCGGGGTAATTCAACCAGTCATTCAGCTCTGTACGTTACAGCGTACAGCTTGTCTGCTTGGCAATATGCCCAACACTGATATCATGCGGTAATGGGCACTGTTACCTAAGATGAGGACTGGAACTACCTCTGCTGGAACCTAAAGACATATTTTAAAAAAAAACAAAGTAACAGAATCGATGACTAATGCATAAAAGCTTCTGAGTTACAACTGCCTTTTTTGTTTTGTTGAAATATAAATAAATAGAAATCCTCAACAGGAACTTTCATGGTTTATATCATACGTGGCGTGACCCATAAGGCCGGCCTTCTTGGGGCATAATATAGTCCTGCCAACAAGCCATTAATCACAACAGAAATGGCTGCTTCACCAAACAGACAAAAACAATGAGAAATTTTAAAATAAACCATGCAACTATTTTTTTTTTATTAATGAGAAAAAAATTACTTAAAAGCAAACACCAGTTAAACGTATTTATAATTTGTAGAGATTCAGGCCGTATCACCAAATTGCAGTCAAACATTAAATAAGAAAACATTTAAAGAACACTTCAGAGACCCTCAAAGCATTTCAGCTTGCAAAAGTACTTTTTGTGTGAAGAGCATGTCCTCTTTTGTTCAATTTATAAAATGTGCAGATTTTCAATAGAAATTGTCAATTTCACAAATTAACCAGGTTACACCCACTTGGCTTCCAAGCTGACTACAGGTCCTGTTACTTCCTGGTTTGGTTAGCTCTGTGGAGCTAAACTCAAAGACAGCAACTGTCCAGAGCACCTGCCTTGCAGAAACTTATAATTGAGCTGCGTTGGGAAGACTGTGATTGGACAGCCACAGAAAGTCTAGGCGGGGTTAGAAGGTGAGGGCTTGCAAAGGCTGCAGACAAGAAATCCGCAGCTTATGCAAGCTGTTTTTAAAATAATAAAAAGACATGTGCAATTAAAGACACGTATACTTTCACTGGGGATATATCAACAAAACAGTTATTTTTATTTGGGTAGTGGAGTCTCCCTTTAAAAGGGCACCTGTCATGCCCTAAACAACTTATGGACATTAAATTAGTGTTTGATGTTTAGATTAAGTTTGTCTTTCAGTTGTCAGCCAATGCCTTGGCATGCTGACATCACTGATGAGATTTGCCCTTCTTGGTGATGGGTCCCAAAGAGGGAAAATTAAACAAGACTTTGGGAAGCGATATCAGGGAAGTTCATTTTTTCATAACAGGTTCACTTTAAGTTGTATAATTTTATTGCAACAAAAAAATAAAAATAAAATAAAAGCTGAGATGTATAAAATCTCGAATTCATTCAATCGGGGCGGTTTTTCTACCTCTGGTTTGTTGGCCTAATGTTTTTAAGTTGGGCATCCACCCTTCAACTCTGTGACTAGGGCATTTATATGCTACATTCCAAATTACAGTGAATTGAAATCCAAAATGTAATCCAGTTGTAACTAAACTTTTGACCAACGTTTGCCATATGAATTTCAATATGCTATAATTTGGAGTTTATTGAATAAACCCTTTGTAAACAAACTGAGGCTGCTCTCTGTACCCAAGGACCAACTCCACCTTGACAGCGTTGATTATACAGAATATCTTCGCATTGATATCAGTTTTCATCAACCTACAATCATTAATTGTTTGAATGGGATGAACAAACCCTTCATAAGCCCTTTCAGCTACTTATTAGTTCCAGTTCGGGCAAAATTGACATAATACAGAAGTGTTAAATTCCACATTATGCAGTTGGAGTAAAGAAAAAAACATTGGTAGTTTGTAGCAAACTGTTCTTAAACCTCTTAGATTTCAGGAAACAAAATGTAGCCTTACCTGGGAAGGTGTGTGGAGTGGGTGATCCTCTCTTAAGGCACTTAGAACAAAGAACATGCACTGTGTAGTAAAGGCCTGGCCATTCTTGTAGCAACGCATTGAGTTCTTCAACCAGTGGTGTTATAGCCTGCCATGCTGTCCATATATTGGGCAACGAAGCATGACTAGAAATAGACAATATGTCTGACTGTAAGGCTCCTGTAGCTGGTCGAAAACTCACCACCACCGGTACTTTTCCCCTGTAGGCAAAGATCTGAAATTTACCATCTGAACGTTGCACTATGTGGTTGTTAATTTGAACGCTAAATCGGGCAAATAATCCAGGTGGGAAAATAAATGGAAAACTGTATTCTATCTGCAGCTGTTCCACAGCCAGCGACTGTCCAGACAGGTTTGTACCATTGATCCAGGCCTCCGCATGAGGCACCTCATTCTTCACATAGCATGGAAACTTGTACCAAGCAGTGACCCCATTCAACGGTTTGGTTTTGGGTTTGTTGATACAATAACAGAGGCCCATCTTTTCTAAAAGTTCTAAGATAAGCTGCAAGTCCTGATGCGTTTTGATATGCGGTTTAAGTAACATCTTTAGAATGTGATTAGGCAACAAACCATGAAGAAGAAACCCTTCCACATAATGAAGAAGCTGTGTAGACCTCAGATCATCAGTTTTGTTGTCACAAGCTAGTTTCTGCAATAGAACCGAAGCATCCCTCTGGAAAAAGACATTCAAAATGTCAATCAGTTTTGTCAAATTATGAAAAACGTACTCTTTAAGAGTAGTGTTATCTTCAAAATAAAGTAGTTTCCCACTTTCGTGTAAATAGGATAGGGCGCTCTGCAGTCGGTCTTCGGTAAGCCCTGCTTGTAGGCCCAATCTGGCCGAGTCCCACCAGGTCAGCCAGAGCTCCTGAGGTTTAAAGTGCAATTCTTCTAACATTTGCCAGGATTTCGGAAGAACACGATGCAAGTTCGGAAAGATTTCACGGTGTTCTGCGACAGACAAGAGCTTCTCCCTCAACCGCCTGATATTCGAATAGTCGTGGCAGCTAACGCAAAGCACAGGCGAAAGGATCTGAAGACGATTGTTCATTAGATATTGAAAATTAGCTTTCTTCCTCCTCAGATTTTTATCGTTAACACCGTAAAAAGCTGCATGGGGGTTTGAGGCACGCATATCATAGTCCTGACACAAAGCTTCGTCAACAATTTCAGCTATATTGTGCAGAGTCTCAGAGTCCCTCTTTTCCTGTAAGGATATTTGATGATGTATATCCAGACATTTCTCCTCCATTTCTGTCTCGTCGCATAAATCTGCATGAGTTCCAACTATGCAGACAACTGCATGTGGTACCTTGGCACTGATAAAATGTAAAAAGTAACCAATGTAGGTATAAAAATTATTGGAAATGTAGGACTTTAAATTAACCACTAAAATGTACAAAGCACCAGGGGAAAGGAAAAATGGTTTAATGATATCATAGCTCTGGTCCCCGGCTAAGTCATACACTATAAAAGTGAGTCTCCTCTCAGCATCAGCAGTCCAGTTTGTAACTTCAATTCCTTTATTTCCCACAATGGGGGTGACTTGCTGACCCTCAGTCAAACAATTCCTAAGAATAGTCTTACCTGCATTCTTCAGGCCCATGAAGACCAACTTTAACCTTGGCCTCACAGCAGGCTGAGAATGGGCAAGTTCTTTTTGATAAGCAGCAATGTAAGGAATTCCTTTCATGCATACCTCATAAGGAGGCTGTATCAAAGGGTTGTCTTTGATCTTCCAGATATTCACTTTGGAGAGCTTCCCAAAGTTTTCTGGAAGTATTGCTATTTGGTTACCTTGCAACACAAGCTCCTCCAATAAACTGAGATTCACAATAGAGTCTGGTAGATACCTAATCTTGTTGTTGTCCAACCACAAGGTCACCAGTCTGAACAATCTAGCTATCTCCTCAGGAACCACACTTAAGTTGTTACGGCTTATGTACAGCTCCTCCAGCTCCAGGAGCTGCAAGAGGGCGTTGGGGAAGTCCTGGAAGGAGTTTGAAGACAGGTTGATCATCCTGAGCTTCTGCAGGGACCCAAAACCTGCAGGCAAGGAGTCGAGATGGTTATTGTCCAGCATGAGACTTTCCAAGCTCACAAGGTCACAAAATGAGTAGGGCAAAGTGCAAAGCCCAGTGCTGCTCAGCCATAAGACTTTGAGAGACTTCATAACTCGTATGTCCTCTGGAAGAGAACCACCACAGTTGCTACCTAGCATTTTGTTGCCAGAGAAGTCCAGCTCCTCCAGGGTGGGCAGGTGCAGGAGCTGCTGAGGGAAGTGGCACAGCTCATTGTGGTCTAGGTCCAGGGTCCTGAGACGGGGGAGCCCTTGCATGGTGTCAGGTAGGTAGCTGATGCGGTTGAAGCTGACGTCCAGCTCCTCCAGGTGGAGCAGCCCACCCATCACCTTGGGTAACGTTTGGAGCTGGTTGTGGCTGAGGCAGAGCTTCTTCAACTGGCTCAGCAGCCCCACCGCCTCAGTCAGGCAAGTGAGCCGGTTGTGGCTGATGTCCAACTCAGTCAGCCTGCCCAGCTCATACACCGCCGATGGGACACTGAGGAACTTGTTTCTGCGCAAAATCAGGACGTGCAGGTTGCCCTCAGCCAGGCTCTGCAAGCCATCAGGCACCTCCTCCAGAGAGTTGTTGCCCAAATTGAGCACCTCCACATCAGACAGGTTCTCAGGTAAGGTGAGCTTGCTCTGCTCCCCACAACTCAGTGTCAGCTGGCGGAGGCTGCTCCTCAGCTTCCTGGACCTCAGAGCCGCGTCCCTCCACAGCCTGGCCGTCTTCAGGTCACAGCTGTCCATGCCACCATCCTTTGATGCCATCATTTTTACCCTGGGGAGGGGTTTCAAATCAGCGTCTGTGCATCATGCTAGTCCGAGATCACTGCTGGTGCCTGGCTAGTCCGCCAGGGTTCCATTGGAACACGCCCAGGATTCTAAAACAGAATGTCACCGTTCTTTAGGTGGTCCCCAGGATCCAGGTGCAGCGGGGGCACAGCTGGTGCTGTCTCAGGGCAGGAGAAGGTATAACACACACCGGCCAGCCTCCAAGCTGGGGGGCTGCAGCACATGCTTCCCTGGCCCCCTCCATAAGAGGAGGGTAGCCCCCCAAAATAATCCAGTCCAGATGATGACACTGTACCACCACCACCGCCTACACTATAAATACACCAGCAATAAAAATCCCAGGATGAGAGGCACTTCCTTACTGGAAATCCGTCAGTGCTTCCCTGCAGCCTCAGTAGATTGGGAGGGGATCCATTGTCTGTAGGTCTGCTGCCTGCTTTTTTTTCCGTATTTTCCTCTCTCAATATGAGTTAATATATCCTTGGTGAAGGAGGAGTGGCGCTGTCTCAGAGGCTGTTAGAGTGTATCATTCTGTGTGTGAATGACTCTTAACCTGCTTTTTCCTTTCTCCTCCCCTATATCAAGTCATAGGGTGGGGACTGAAAAAAAAGAGAAAAAGCCCAGATGCAATGAAAGGGAAAAGCTTGTTGGCTGGATGCGCCACCTAGAGGCTATACTGATTAACTGAAGCTAGCTTTTCTGTTTCCCCAGGCCAGGTTGAAGGCGTTTGTCTGGTTACACTTGTTACTTATGCTGCTAAATTCAATAGCTTAGTCTTTCTAAAACGTTAAAGGGACCCTATAGTCACCAGAATAACAACAGCTTAGTGTAGTTGCTCTGGTGTGTATAGCATGTCCCTGCAGGCTTTTCAAGGCATTGTTTATATTTCTGCCTAGTAACACCTCTAGTGGCATTCACTCACACGGCCACTAGAGGTGCTTCCTGTGTCAGTACTGCACAATTTGCATGGAGGCGCTCTGCATGAAGGCGCTGAATGTAGTGTCAGGAATACATGTTTCTATTCCTGACACTAAAGCATTCCTTTAATGGGTTACATCAACCAAAATATACTGTTTTTAACCCCTTCTATCCTGGTCCTCTCCCCACACTTAAAAATAAAAAAGCTAAAACTTGCCTCTGCAAGCACCAAGGGTAAGTTCTAACCTTGCTAAATCCTCTCCACTGATATCACTCCTCCTAGCTGAGACTAGAGAGATGCATGCGGAGGGGGGGTCAGGAAAGGATATGGGGAGCCATGACGCCATTGGTTAAAAAAGACACAGCTTGAAAAAGACCATGGGGACAAAACGTTGCCGCTGGACACTGTAGTTCAAAAAAATGCCCATCTAAGCCTTGGAGTGCCTTTTTTTCAGTGACTAATGATGCCATTGGTTGTCTGGGGCCAACTTGCTGTAGGCGCTGACGACAGACACCAAATATGCAGATAATTGAAATCAGCCAGTCCAGAACTATTCTTCTGGGGTAGCTAATGATGTCCCAATGACTTTGCCGGACATGGAGTTACACCTCCAGCAGCAGAGCTAAACTTGAGGGTGCTGTGTTTAATAGTGAAACACTTCACATAAAGACTATACGCACGATGACCACGTCAAATCACTGAAGTGGTCATGGTGCTTGGAGTAACCCTTTAACCAAATACTGATGTCATCTGCTGCTCTATTGCAAATATTATCATTGAAACTGTATCGCAGACTATGGCATATAACATGTTACTATAGCTGAGGCTTGGCGTTGCTAAGGTAACATGGTGTTATTGTACATATTGGTTGTTTTCGAACACTTTAGAAATGTCTGGAGAGTCACTAGCACAATTCTATGGTTTATGGTAGGAACGCTTACCTGCATCTGAGACACAAACGACACTTATGGACACACAAGTGTGTTAAATTTCGGATCAAATACTCAGTGGAGCACACATGCAAAGCTCCATTTCCTTTGATCTGTCTATCAGAGTTATTGACTAGTGAGAATTTTGGGGAATTAAAATAAATTCAAAGTGAGGGGCGTGGCCGACTGCCGAGGTGGACGGACGCATGGAGTGAGAGCTCCCGGTCCGACACAGCCTAAAGCGTGGTTTACAGCAGCAATTCCACCCGACAGACATCGACACCCGTGCGTGACACCCTAACAACACCTGGTATGGCTCCTGCAAAGCAAACCAAACTTACAGACCCGATCCGCCAGACTAAACGTGACCGGCCGCGACCGGCGCAAGATGGCGGAGGTGAGGAGCTGGAAACAGTGCAGGCCGCAAATATCCACACTGAAGGCGAGGAGCTGCATTACACTGACGCTCCGGTCACTGAAAAGAAGTTATTTGCCATGCTGCAAGACTTCAGATTTTCCCTACAATCGGATTTAAAGAAGGCCACAAATGACATTAAGAAGGAGATAGCTGAGTTGGGGGAAAGAACGAACAATTTAGAAGCGCGCACCGACGATATTTGTGCTGCTCAAGATACCATGGCGGACACAGTTCAATCCCTATTGGAAGAACAACAATTCCTTAAAAGCAAAATCGCGGACATGGAAGACCGCTCACGGCGTAACAACATACGCTTTCGCGGCGTACCAGAATCCGTCACGAGAGACCAACTATCTCAATTCCTCCTGTCCCTATGCAAAACAGTGGTGCCGAACATGGCGGATAATGAATGGCTCATGGACCGAGCACACCGGTTACCGAAACCGCAAAACCTGCGACAAGACACGCCACGTGATGTGGTAGTGCGCTTTCATTATTATACGACGAAAGACTCTCTACTGCAAGCGGCAAGAAAACTACCTAAACTACCGGACCCATACGCTACTGTACAGCTTTTTGCGGACCTGTCGGCCATGACGATGAGCAGGCGCAGAGAATTCATTACGGTCACAAAGACTTTGAGAAACAACGATATACAGTACCGATGGGGCTACCCAACAAAACTACTCGTATGGAGAAACGCCAAATCACACGTTATTAATGATCCGGAAGTGGGGATGCGATTGCTGAAAGAATGGGGACTGTTCCCGCTACAAGACCGAGACGCTGCGAGCTCAAAATCGCCGAATAGACCACATGCAGAATGGCAAATGGCGGGCTCGCCACGAAAACACGTCTGAGACCTGGTACTTGCCCCGACTGTCACGAACTTGAACTTTGTCACATATGTCAACCAAAAGTCACTCTGCCTTTCTATTGTCACCATGATAAGTGCCATGCAATACATTGGGTTGTGAGTATGACAAATATCAAATGTGAATATTATGTGAAATCTGTATGTTACACCTCAGTTACCCCAGATGAGTTCTAGGCCGTAGATAGTAACCAAACCATATACGCGAATGTACAGTACGGGGCAAAATACAGACAACATGGGTGAGAACAAAACCGCTTAATGACAGGCTGTTTCTCACTCGGCCCGTCTTACTGGTGCGACCCCAGGATGAGTACTGTGAGGAGGGCCGTATGCCCCCTCGCATCTCACCCACGAAGAGCGCCGACGCTCTTAATGGCGCTTTATATGTGTTATAGTTGCTCGTTACTTATACCCTTTTTCTGTTCCCCTATTTCCCCCCAAACCTCCTATGCTCTGGAATGACCCCACAACGCCCAACAAGAGGTGCAAGTGTTCCCATTAAACCCCAACGCCAGTCGGCGTTACAACAGGACTATGGGTGACTCCCTGATAATATTTAATCTAAATGTTAAAGGTCTCAACAGCCCACATAAAAGAAGAATGGCGATGGTAGAGATGTCCAAATCTAAGGCGGCCATTGTTAGCTTACAGGAAACGCATTTTTGTGTTAAAAACCCACCTAAATTTTATACTAAACACTACCCCCAGAGCTACGATGCAATGTCCCCCACTAAGGCCAAAGGTGTCTCTATATATTTTCATAAAGATTGGGTATTCACTCCATCCCAACAATTTGCAAGTCGCGATGGGAGAATACTGATATTAGTAGGCTCTCTAAATGGCCTGCTGATGACGATAGCATCTATATATGCACCTAACGTTAAACAACAATCCTTCCTCACTAAGGTTTTCCGCAAGATAGATAGCATGAAAATGGGTCACACAATCATATGTGGGGATTTCAACTGCGCCCCAGACCCTGAGGTCGACATACAAAGGGAAGACAATAAATCACCCCAACTTCACTCAGTCTCCCTGGGTCAACACCTTAGGAAATTATTGAATGACCATGACTACTACGACACTTGGAGAGGCCTTAACCCGAGTGGCAGAGACTACACATACTACTCTGCAGTCCACAGGACATACACGAGGATTGACCTCTGCCTACTAGACACTAAAACATTGCCCTTTGCCACCAAGGCGTCGATATGTCCGATTACTTGGTCCGATCACGCCCCACATATAGTGACTATGCGTATACCATACCCAGCTAGAGGTAGAGGCACATGGCGACTGAACGAGGGGCTACTGGACGTGCCGGTCCACCTCCAGAGGCTTCAAACCAGAGTAGTGGAGTTTTTTACGACCCATGCAAAATGCCCGTCGTCCACTACCATGCAATGGCTGGCCCATAAGGCGGTCGTGAGGGGCGAACTGATTCAAATGGGAGCTAGGGCCAAGCGAAGTCAAAAAACGCTGCTAGAAAATACAGAGCAGGACCTGGCTAAATTAGAGGCCATCCACAAAGCAAACCCAAACAAATCCACACACAAGAAACTGATGATACTCCGCAAGCAGCTACACAACCTCCACCTAGCCACAACCGAGCGCCACTTACGTTTCTTAAAACAATCACACTACATATTAGGTAACAAGGCGGGTAGACTGCTGGCAAGGAAAGCGAAACAAATAAAGTTACAATCTAAAATCCCTTACATCACCTCAGATACAGGGGATAAACTGTATAACCCCCAAGATATAGTAGACGAGCTAGCAAAATATTATGCCTCTTTATACCAACTAGAGACCAACTCCACTACACATCAACCTACAGATGACGAAATTTCCAGTTTTCTAGATAAAGCACCTCTACCTAGACTAACCCAGGCGCAATGCACTCAATTAGAGAGCCCCTTCACGCAAGACGAAGTAGAGACCGCGATCCTCTCTTTGCCCAAACACAAAGCCCCCGGTCCTGATGGACTATCCAACTATTATTACATAACACTAGTCAAACAGCTAACCGGACCCCTCACATCGCTGTTTAACCATATCAAAGATGTAGGGATTATGCCCAAAGAAATGTTGGAAGCACACATTGTAACTCTCCCCAAACCCAACAAACCCCCCACACAATGCGCAAACTTACGCCCGATCTCCCTTTTAAATGCGGATACCAAATTGTACGCCAAGTTACTTGCCTCCAGGCTAAAACAGATACTTCCGGACCTGGTCTCGGAAGAACAGGCCGGCTTCGTACAAGGCCGACAAGTAGGTGATAACACCAGACACTTCTTAAACCTGGTAGACTGGGCAAATGCCTCGAAGCAAGCGGGACTTCTACTCGCGCTCGATGCAGAGAAGGCATTTGACCGTCTACACTGGAGATATATGCTACTCACACTTGCTAAAATGGGGTTCCCACCGACCTTTCAATCTAGCATAATGGCCCTGTATCAAAACCCTTCAGCCAAGGTGTTTAGCACTGGTTTCGTATCCAAAACATTTGACATTTGTAATGGGACCCGCCAGGGCTGCCCACTTTCCCCTTTAATTTTCATCTTGTGCTTGGAACCATTGGTCAGAATCATTAAACAGGACTCGTCTATTCATGGGTTGCACACCCCAGGGGGTACCAAAAAACTTGCTCTATTTGCTGACGACATCTTGTTATTCATTACCAAACCAGAGTCTTCCCTGCCCTCTCTCTTAAACCTGCTGAAAGACTATGGTTTGGTGTCATACTATAAAAACAATATAGCCAAGACGCAAGCTCTACCGATTAATCTACCAAAAGATGTAGCGGACAGGCTGACGTCGCACCACTCTTTTGACTGGCGCACAAACTCTATACAATACCTGGGAGTTAAACTCACCAAATCCCCTCATAAATTAACCAAAGAAAATCACTACCCTATGCTTAAACGCATCACAACTACCCTCGCCAAATGGGTGGGAATGGAGGTTTCATGGCTAGGTCGTATCAACTTGGTTAAAATGATGATCATGCCACATATCCTGTATCTCTTCCGAACCCTACCTATTTCCCTGCCAAGTTCATTGCTCAAACAGTTCCAAAGCACCATCAACGCACACGTATGGAAGAGAAAACCCCCAAGAGTAGCCAAAGGATGTATGGGTCTCCCATACAACAGGGGAGGGTTAGGCGTACCCGACATTACAGCCTACTACAAAGCGTCCTTTCTGGCACAGGGGATAAGGCTCATTAGAGAATATAATTCACCCCACGCCCCATTATGGATGTCTTTAGAAAATGCATGCCTGGACACAAAAGACATTGTTCACTATTTGTGGACATGCGCAACGCCTCGGACATCAGCGGGCCCGAACTTTCACTGCTCGAGCATTTTGCTCAGGGCGTGGAGGATCTGGTGCCCTCTGGTGTTGGACCCAACACAACTTTTCAAAAAGGCTCCGCTATCAACACTGGCAGCCTACTCCCCAGACATACAGGTAGGAAAATGGATGGCTAAAGGAGCCAGGGCGGTGGGTGACCTTATGACAGGGGGTGAAATAAAACCTTTTCCAGAACTACAAGTCAAACTAGGACTAGACTCGAGAGACCTTTATTTGTACTTAAGAATTAAAAACATATTGCAAACCCGCAGCAAACAGACACTATGCGGACAGATAGACCCTGCATTCACTCCGAGCCAAATATCGCTATCCAAATTTGCAAAACCCCTTTCCTTATGTTACAACGCGATCACCACCAACAATATCCCTGACAAACTGCAATACATGACGAAATGGGAGAGGGAGCTAGGATATCAAGTCCCCCGGGAGGACTGGCAGGTGGCAATGAAAAACACAAAAAGAGCTTCGAGTGGCCTCTCATTGTGGGAAGCCTATTGTAAAGTAAACATGAGGTGGTACTTAGTCCCACAGAGGTTAGCGGGAATGTATACAGGTGTTACGGACTTGTGCTGGAGATGTGAGGCAAGCACTGGTAATATGCTCCACACCTTCTGGTCATGCCCCTCTTTGCAAGATTTTTGGAAACAAATCCAAACCTTAATCTCTCATAAGACGGGTTTCAACGTACCCCTACGCCCAGAAAACTATCTGCTCCATACTATACCTGACCTTAGCACACACCCCCACAAAAAGGTGGTTTTAAATATACTTACGGTAGCGAAAATAGCAATAGCCGGTAACTGGAAATGCAAACAAGCCCCTCAATTGGAAGTGGTAACAACCAAATTGGATACAATAAGTGCTTATGAGAAGATGGCATATAAACTGTCAGGGCGTTTGGAAAAATATGAACACGAGTGGGCAAGCTGGCTGACCTCTTAAACAACATATGGCGAGATAAGACACGAAGTCCAGGTGGACAAAAGAGTAGTATAGTGTGCGTTCACACTAATATGTTCTGCATAACAACATGCTATGTTACTACACTTGTACTATTGTGTATTATTGTGTATGAGTCCAGGGCTCCCCCCACCCCTCTCCCCTCTTTTCTTCTGTACCCCATCCCCCACCCCAGTTAGTATAAAATTCCTTAAACTACACTAAAACTGTTGTATGCATCACATTAAGATCTGTATGTTGAATACTGTAAATGATGTACGCACAATGTTCTTATCTATGTATCGTACCTTACATGCTCTGATATGTGATGCAGTTATGCATAAATAAAAACGATAAATGAGAAAAAAAAAAAAAATTCAAAGTGAATTTCAACTTTTAGGTCAAAATAGCTGAATTCGAAACCTTTTTCACATCAGCTATATTTTCAGCTCAGCTAGTTTGGTCTAGAATTTGAAATACTCTTTGATTTTCCAATAGTTAACAGTTTGGTGAATAAGCTTGTACTATGGAAGATTCCGGAGGTTTCTGGTACAAGATGTAAGGTACGTTCTGATGGGACAAGGACAATCATTTTGGAATGGCTGAGATTGTTGGGAATGATTAGAAATGTAATGTCTAAACCTCAAATCCTTACCTCCAACTCTAACCATTATCTCTAAACCAGTCCCTATCCCAGGGGTAGGCAACCTTTTAGCAGTACTGTGCCAAAACAAAAAACAAAGTCTTGAAGTCGCTTGGTGTGCCGGTCCCTTTTTTTTTTTTAGATTGAGGTGTGTACGTTGCCGTATTCTGCTTGTGTTATTTGTGGGTGCTGCAGTTGCTGTGCAGCATTGTATTTGTGCGTCTGTGGGCTGTTTTATTGTATATATTCATTAGTAATTTGTGGTATTGTGTATGTAGATGATATGTCACGTAGTGTGTTGGGTGGTGTGTGTATGTGAGAGGCTGTTTGAGGGGTTGTGTGAGTGTATGTTGATTGTCAGTGGTGGTGTGTTTGTGAGCACTGTGTGTGTGTTTGGGTGTGGGCTGTTTGTAATATTTGTATGAGGGGGAGGCTTCTTCTGCAGCTTTGTGTATATCTAGCAATGGTTTCCCACAGGTTTCGCGGGGGCCGCACTGGCCGGTCAATGGCAGGAGCTGTGATAGTTGCTGTGGGCTGGTCTACTCCAGTGCAGATTCACGTTCACAAGTGCTGGGAGAAAACGATCAGAGATCACTTCCTTTAAGTGCTGCAATGTGTAAATTGAGGACTGTCCCTCACCACCTGCAATCACTACTCAGGTTGTATTGGCAGATATCTGAAGTCACAATGGGACTCCTCATAGGCCTATTTGGCTCTGGCAGCTATGAGTGTCTTGCAAAGGCACCTCGAGTGCTATACATGAAACACATGCCATAGGTTACTAACCCCTACCCTATACATTTATCATAAATGCAGTTCCAACTAAAATTTCACTAACCTGGTACCTATCTCTCATAATTCAATCACAGTCATAACAAAATGCTAATGTTGAAATGTCTGCACCAATATGATGGGGTAAAAGTTGCGCAATATAAATCCCACTTCAGCAATCTGTCAGGTTACACTAAAATAAAGATTAATCCACTTATTATTTGGACACCAGCTAAATCTACTATGTATGGTACTTCAGTTGGGCACTCTCTTATGGAAGGTGGCACTGGTAATGACATGATGACATGGTTCTGATCATCCCCTTGACCTTGTGTATGTCACTTTATAAAGCAAAGCAAGTATTGAGCCTAAATACACCATTATGTCAGTGTCATTGGGGCTATACAAATGAAAATTGGTGTCAGGGTAAGATCCGGATTAAGAATACTCAGAGCCCTGGGTTAGATACTTTGTTCTGTGTAGTCTGAGTGTTAAGAGTGTTGCGTAGAGGTCTCCACACATCTTTCCCTATTAATTTAGTCATAAGCCCTTTCCTGCATACCTTTGACAGGTGGGATTGTTATCCCTGGTGGTCCAGTGAAGTCCCATCTCAAGGTTGTTATCGCTAGTGACCTGGTTGGGAAGCATTGTGGTCTGCACCTCTCTCTGGTGCAGATCACTACAATGGCTCCCTTGTGGTTTCTGGTGCTCATTCGATGACTCGGAACACTGTCTGTGGTGCTCTGAGTCATTAAGAAGTGCCAGGACCTCAATGGAATTCTTGAAGTGATCTGCACTCAATATAAGTGCAGACCACAAGCTCCAGGACAACGTGAGGGGACACAGGACCGTACAAGGAAATCTTGTCATCTACCTTCCAGCTCATGGAGGGCCCCCTCATAGACAGAGCCATTGTTCCAGGCTCAGACAAGGTTCCACTGGGCCCGGGCCCTAGGTAGCCACCTATGCCACTTAACGGCTAATTAACAATGACAATAAAGATTAATAATCTCAGCTATGGTGATGGGGCCAGCCACAGCATGACTGGCGCAGTGGTGGAGAAAAGGAGAATAAAATAACCTCTTATCTTCCCAGAGAGGGGGGCCTCGGACCTAACTATATTTCCCACACTGTAGTGTTAGGAATACTTTGTATAGTGTTCCTTTAATTTGTATGTATATATATATATATATATATATATATATATATATATATATATATATATAAAGTGTTTATCAAGCTTTCATTGGGTGAAAAACTGAGCCCCATTCCAAAAGTTATTTACAAGGTTAGGCATGAAGCAGCAATCTCCATGCATGTTTAAGAACAATGTTGTCTTTGATGGAATTTTATGATCCTGCCACATTCCTGAACACTTGATATTGATCAGCTGTCTATTACAAGGTGTTTGAACAGAAATGTGCAGTGTGTACTGGAGAGGTAATTACAGTCAAGGCCTGCATGCCACACAAGGGATTATAGCTGCTTAAGGGTGTGTGGCTGATCAGAAATGTTCAACCCTTTCAATGCCAGAGAGACCAGCTGTGTTTTGCTCATCAAAGAGGACAACTGTGACTTCATCCTGAAGATGTATCTCATATTGCTTATCGATAAATGTGCAAGAATGTCAACGTATTTAGAAAAAAACTGTTTTCCGATCTAATGGTTTTGCTAAGTTATAAGGCCAAAAATTTAATTAAATGCTAATAAGCAATTAAATAAACAATAAATATGTGATTTAATTAAATTTGAAATAACTATCCTTGGGATATTTGTATTTCTTGTATATTTTACAGGTATGTCCATAACATGTATCACATCATAAGCCATCTTCTTTTGTCAATAAAAATTATTTTTTTAAGTGCTCAACTCACTTTTGACAATTTGGTTTGTTTGGGGTGTATTTTTTTGGGTGGAGACTTTTAATATACCTTTTTTTTTGTTTTGTCAGTAACTTATATTTATTTTAGCACTTTTATCACAGAAATGATCTGGTTTGGCTCTTTATACTCTGTATTTAACACACAGTTGAGTTATAAACTAAATGTTTGTACATGTGTAAACATTATATATTAAAGCAATCTTATATTTATTTTGTATTTTTCTGCATTCAGATTGGGCTAAAAATGATCAAGTAAAATCACAGCATCCCATCTACCCCATCCCATATTCAGCCCAATGAATGTCAAACCTGTTTTGGAGCAATGGGAGTTAAAGGAGCACTATAGGGTCAGGAACACAAACATGTATTCCTGACCCTATAGGGTTAAAACCACCATCTAGCCCCCCTGCCCCCTCATGCCTCCCTAAATATAGTAACATCTTACTTATATTCAGGTCTGGAGCTGCTTACTTTGTCCCTGTTTTCTTTTGACCTGCCCACTGCCTGCTGACATCAGCAGAAGTGGTAGCCTGATCCAATCACAATGCTTCCCCATAGTATTGGCTGAGACTGACAAAGAGCCAGCACAATTCAAGCACAGCCCTGGCCAATCAGCATCTCCTCATAGAGATTAATTGAATCAATGCATCTGTATGAGGAAAGTTCAGTGTCTGAGACACTGAATGTATGGATACATTTTAGGCAGCCATGACGCAGGAAGGATCTCTAAAAGCTATCTGATGAGTGGCCCGTGAAGTTATCCCTAGGCTGTAATGTAAACACTGCATTTTCTCTGAAAAGACAGTGTTTACAGCAAAAAGCTTGAAGGTAATGATTCTACTCACCAGAACAAATTCAATAAGCTGTAGTTGTTCTGGTGACTATAGTGTCCCTTAAAATATATTCTATTTGGGAATAGGAGTACCTTGCCATACCCACTTGAGCTGCCATTCAAGGTTTGCAAAATAATCCATATCTCACCTGCTTTTCTCGTTGAAGGCATCTAGAAATTGCCCTGACCACCATACCAATAGCATTAATAATCCTTGTGCTATCCACAACTCATGCCCCTAATAGAGTACCTGAAAATTAGCATGTACCACCCTTATTAGTGTGTATTCTAGCACAGCAATTTCTCTGTGCCATGAATGGGGAATTAAAATTATTTGACTGGCACTATTATTTCTGCTGTAATGGTACCTCAATCCCCCAACACATATTCATGAAGGTCTTTTGTGAGGATTTTGGCCCGAATATTGGTATTATTGACACATTGGACAGAGTTTTAAACTTTAGGTCAAACATGTCCTAAATTTGGGGTTCTGATTTCCATTTGTCAGGATTTACTATTTAGTGCAGTGTTCCTCAATGTTTTTTTCTAAAGGAGTCACAGACCCTCCTTACCTTGCCTATGACCCTCTTGTGCCCCGTCCCATCGCATATTCTTTACATTATTTATGTTGTTAAAAAAATGTATTATTTGTGATATTTTCTGTCTAGCCACATGCTGTCTGTTCACCCCCAAATCTTTCTGCACACCCCTGCAGTGTATGCATCCCTCCACCTCCCTAACCCTTCTCACTTACCCTCGTAGCAAAGCCACGCACTACCGAGACAGATAGTATTCCATTTCAACTGCCTACTCAGTTGGCTCATTGCTCTCATCATTCACTGTTAGTGGAGAGGGGGCATCGTATAATCTTAAGTCCTTACCCTTCAACTCATGTGCCAAACTGCAAACCAGGAAAAGGAGATTTAATGCTTCCTGTCTTGTTACCACTGTTGTGCTATAACGTGAGTCAATATGTCTTGACCTACATAGTAATAAATACTAATCACAAATACTGATGCATAACTAGTCATTGATTCCTTGTCAAAAATATTGTTAAGTAATGTGGCGTGTGTAGTCATAGAATAGTTACCCAAAAGAAGTGGCATAACTGATTATAGCATAATAAGGGCTGCCTTTAACTAGGCTAGGGAAATGGGCCATCTGTCAACTCACTGGAAAAGGACTCTAAATTAGAGCTAAATAGTAGACATGTGCAATTCGTTTCGTTCCGAATGCAAATTCGGACGAATTTCGGAAATTCGGACATTCGGATGCTTCCAAATGTCCGAAGTGCCAAAGTGCCGAATTTCCCAAGTGCCAAATTTCGAAATGACGAACTGAACCGAAGTTCCAAAGTGCCGAAGTTCCCGAAGTTCCAAAGTGCCAAAGTGCCGAAGTTCCGAAGTGCTGAACTGAAATTCCGAAGGTATTTTTACAACCAGTATCTGGTTCAAGGGTGCCTTATCAGTTGACCTGGTTCTGATCAGAACACCTGTACATAAATATATTACATCATGTACCTCTCATTAAACTGGAATTTTAACACCCCTAGCCCACCCTCAGGCAAACTGGTCCTAGAACCTGAGATAAGCCACAACAAAATGATTTAATCCCGATGAAACCTTAAGAACTTTGTAATGTATTTTAAGAGCCAAATCAAATTTGTAGTGGCTTACCATTTCCAAAAGCTTTATTAGGACAGAAATATTGTTATTTTGCTACTACTGTGAGTATTAAAGTTTTCTGTGAAATTTCTCTTTATTTATTATTATATTTATTTGTATATGTTGGAGTATGTGAATGTGTTTTAACATATACACTGTGACAATTTTTTTGTTCATTTAAAATAATCCTTTATTAATTATTGCCTTTGCCTGGTTGGTATAAGAATCACCTTACTTTGGGGGGGCGGAGCCTGACCGTTCAGGAAGATGGCAGCATAATCCTGTAGCTCCCTCTTCCCAGCATTTTCAATCCGCCGACATCCGCACGCACGACCCGCAAATCCCCTTCAGAGAACCCTCACCACTTACCCCGCTCGCCCAGCAACAACCCGGAGAGATGGGGGGTGGCAAACAAAAGAAAGAACAGACGCCTTCGGTCGCCACAATACTCCGCCCGCAACAAGAACGACGGCGGCCATCTTGCCGCCAACAGACGGACGAACACGGCACAGATTCCGAAGGTAGCGAATACACAACCATATCTGATGCCCCTCTAACACTGCACGACATGAAAAGCATGCTAAAAGAAGCCACAATGGACATAAAAACCCACATGGCGACGGAACTGGATAAACGGCTCTCAGGCCTGAAGGAAGACATCGAGGCCTTGACGAGCAGGTCCACCCACACGGAGACATGCATTAAAGAGCTTACAGCCTCCACCCAGGCACACTCCCAGGATATCACATACCTCCACGCAAAAATCGAAGCCATAGAGGAAAGTCTGGAAGACTTAAATAATAGATCCAGAAGGAACAATATCCGGATCCGGGGCCTACCCGAAACGGTCACAGCAGAGAGTCTCCACAACACACTCACTGACCTGTTCACAACTATTCTGCCCAATGCCTCAGCGCAAGACCTCCCTATCGACCGGGCACACAGGACACTCCGGCCGCCTGCCATGAACCCAGACACCCCCAGAGATGTCATCATCAGATTACACTTCTTTGGATTAAAGAAAGAATCCTCAACCTTGCCAGAACCACCCCGCCACAATACCAGGGGACCCGCCTGGCACTCTACCAAGATCTCGCCCCATCCACCCTGAAGAAACGGAGGGACCTCCGGCAGCTGACCCTCACCTTAAACCACCACGGCATTCGATACATGTGGGGGCACCCGTTTAAACTAATAGTGCGCAAAGAAAACCAAACCTACATTCTGACGAACCCGGCAGAAATGACACCATTTGCAGACTCACTGGGCATCACTCTACAGACACCACCACCAATGACAGGCCGGGACGCCGGCGGCAGAACCCGACCTCAGAGAGAGAGATATGCCAGGTCTCCACGCCGCACACCACGCAAAAGAACGCCCTCACAAACCGGAGACAGAGACTAGATACTGGGACTGGGCCCGCACCCTGAGACTCCGAGACGGCTCATCCTGACGCTCCAAAACAGGGCAAGTAAACCCAAGCTCTCCCACACCACCCATTGCCCCGCTTACCCGGATGGGGGGCCCCTCCAGGGGCAACTGTCTCGGCCACAGCCCACGGACACACCTTCCCACTTCCCAGGGCCCTGCCTGCCCACTACGCCTATCCTGGGCCCAGAAACTGCTGAACGCATACCCCCCATGTAAGGAGGGGGCATCGCAACGAGGCCCACACGCTCGAGCAATAAGCCAGTCACCCCAACGCAGAGGGACTCAGCCCGCCAGGCATACACACCCTGATGGGTACTTGGCGCCCATCCTGCAGGTAGCACGGCCACAGAGACACTCCAGGAACCCCCTGTGGGCACTGGCGGTGGCGACTGGGGACTGAAGGGTAATCATTGCCATCTCTTGAACAAGCTAAACTACCGGCCTCACAGATATAATGTGCCCTTATTTTCTCTTTTTTCTTTTCCCTTCTAATGTGTGGAGTATGGGACACGAATATGCTGTATAATGTTGTAATTTACCATATTATGGGGTTACTATAACATGACAAGTCCAGGGACATGGACTCCCCGGAACACCCAGCCCCACACCACGCCTACCCACGACATAAGACGTGTCAGGACAAAATGGGGTGACTTCACACTCTGAGACCAGTAGGACATAGCTTAGCCCCCCCCCTGGATACCCACTCTGACTTACCGGCAGCCCACTACACAACATGGCGCATCCCGGTACCAACCTAAACCCCCACCGCCCGACGACGCAAGGGGGGGAACCTATAGGGACCAGGGAGTATAGTGGGCGACATAAAAACTTAGCAGCTCCACTGACGAGGGATCCCCTCCCCTGCTCGACCCACATAGAAGGGCCACACCACCCACAACATACCGGGCACCCATAACCGGGAGATCCCGAACCCAGACAGCCCAGCCGCCCCCAGATGCAGCCCTCGTGGACCGGGCAACAACGCACTAACGGCCCAAAAACACACGCTGGGCCGCGCCACACGACCGAACCGGACGGTACCCCCAGACAGGAGGCGGGCCAAGGAGACGAACCCAAGTGCAGACACTAGACTTCAACAACCAGCACCTAAGGTTTGGGAGACAAGCTCCTGCACTACCGCCACAGCCTCTCACTTCCTCACACCCCCCCAAAACGCTCCCTGTCTCGGCGCACCTCACCAGGTGTGGGCCCCCGACCAACTAGTCCAGACCAACGCAGACGCCCTCCACCTTAGACCATGGCACGACCCCTATCGCACCGGAGTCAGGGCGACAAAGGACAAAAGCTTTAGGCAAAATGTTATTATTGGTGTTAATGTTATTGATGTTATTATTGTTGTTATTAATGCAGATTAACTCTCTCTTTTCTTTGGAGATCATTACCTCCTGACATGCAACTCTATCTTGCACACCTGCTCCGTATCTATCTATGTATAACCATCTATGTATCCACCCCACCACAACCCGCATGAACACATTGACACCCTACTTATCTAACAAATGTTCTCTACCCGCAGATACCGATATAGTGCGTATTCAAGTACGCTGATGCTCGGAGAGAAGGGAGACGTGGACACGGACGAACCACCTCTTCCTTCCCTCTCCCCTGTTCACCACATTTCCTCGTTAGACCAGCGAGAAAAGGACTGACCACTCCGACCCCCAGGACGACCTGGCAACACCAAAGTAAGACCAGGTTTACACACACTACACCCAGCCACCACCCCTCCCACCCCTCTCCCCCCCTTCCCCCCTCCCACCCACACTCAACCCCCCGGGCACGCCGCAATGCCACCACAACCCCAGAGACCACCCCCCACGGGAACAGAAAGCCGGGGAAACACCGGCCCTGCACAACTCACATGCATCTCCATTAATTGTAAAGGCCTAAACAACCCGGCCAAACGACACCGCCTTCTCCGATGGGCCAACCGCACCACAGCGGATGTCATCCTACTCCAGGAAACCGATTACGAACACACGCGGGCATTCCCGCTCCTGAGTAGGCACTACAAGGACTGCTACTTGGCAAACTCCCCCAAAGGGAAGACTAACAGAGTAGCAATCATGGTTAGGAAAACATGCCCTCTAACCATTACACGATCAATCCCAGACCCTCAAGGCAGATATGTAACGATCTTGGGCCAGGTGGGAACACACAGATACGCCATCTCCTCCATCTATGCCCCTAACGACCCCAACATCCAATTCTGGAGCTCCTTCCAGGCGCACCTCCGCCTCTTCTCCGCACACCACCTGATAACGGGCGGGGACTACAACGCCACCCTGTCACCAGCGATTGACAGACGGAGACCTCAAACACCACACACACGACCCCAACCCCCCACCCGGAACGACAAAATACTACAGGCATTCGTCTCCCGCACCCAACTGGTCGATGCATGGAGAATACTCCACCCTTCCACTGCGGACTACACCTTCTATTCTAACCCGCACTCCTCTTATTCCCGCATAGACATGTTCCTCATATCCCCTTCCCTACTCCCCCAAGTCACAAGCGCAGCCATAGGCCCGATCACCTGGTCGGACCACGCAGAAACCTCCCTCACCATCAGTATCCCACAAACAGCAAAGACATGGTCCTGGAGACTCAACCCCATACACCTTAATGATAAAACAATCCGGGAGAAGATCCAAACAGAGATCATTGAGTACTTCACCACTAATAAAGGCTCAGTCCCATCCGCATGTACCCTGTGGGCCGCCCACAAGACGGTCATAAGGGGCAAGATGATAGCAGTGGCCACGGCACACAAGAAACAACAGCTACAGCAGCTGGAAACACACCTAACCGCACTCAGAGCACTAGAGCCCCAACACAAAACAAATCCAACCCCCACCCTCACGGCACATCTGCAAACACACAGACAGGAAATACAAAAATTCATGGCACAAGACTCAAAAAAGGCCCTCCAGTGGACCAGACAGATGTTCTACGAGAAATCGAACAAAGCCGACACACTCCTGGCACACAGACTCCGTAAACGGACCCGCACCAAACACATAACCCAAATCCGAACCCCTGAAGGCACCACATGCAACACCCCAGGGCAAATAGCAGCAACCTTTCAAAAGTACTACTCCTCCCTTTATGACCACAACCCAGAAGCACGACAAAACCCAAACCACATTCAGGCCACGATAAAGACCTTCCTAGACCGAATCCCCATGCCCACCCTCACGGACGCGGGAAAACAGGCCATAGACGCACCCATAACAATAGAGGAAATCACACTAGCTATGAAAACTCTAAAACCCAACAAATGCCCAGGACCTGACAGATTCTCAGGACTGTGTTACAAGACCTTCTCGACGAACCTCCTACCACACCTCCTAGACCTATTCACATCCCTACAGGGAGGGGAAACCCCACCCCCGGACATGCTCAGAGCCAACATATGCCTACTCCCTAAACCTCACAAGGACCTCCAGGACCCAGGCCACTACCGACCAATATCTCTATTAAACACCGATATAAAGCTATTCACAAAAATCTTGGCAAACCGACTCCACCCCTTCCTCCCCAAGCTGATCCACCCAGACCAGGTTGGTTTTATTCCACACCGACAGGCATGCGACAACACCAGAAGGATATACGACCTGATCTGGACGGCCAACCATCGACGCCAACCCACACTCCTCCTCTCCCTGGACGCCGAAAAGGCGTTAGACCGAATCCTCTGGCCCTACTTATTCGCGACCCTCCAACGGATGGGTTTTCCTGAATCCTTTTTAGACACCATAAGAGGCATATACTCC
Organism: Pelobates fuscus; assembly: GCF_036172605.1. Classification (NCBI taxonomy): domain Eukaryota; kingdom Metazoa; phylum Chordata; class Amphibia; order Anura; family Pelobatidae; genus Pelobates; species Pelobates fuscus. The sequence goes on from NC_086321.1 coordinate 353,777,342, forward strand.
CACCCTACAGCGAACCTCCTAATCCACAATGCCCAACCCCCCTCCTTCACGATCCACAACGGCACAAGACAGGGCTGCCCCCTGCCCCCCCTCCTTTTCGCCCTATCCCTGGAACCCCTCCTCCAAAAAATCAGACAGACAAGGACCATAACCGGCATCACGGTACACACAGTAGAATATAAAATAGCGGCTTACGCAGACAACCTACTGCTCACATTGACGAACCCCGACACTTCCCTGCCACCATTACTCACCCTCCTAGACGAATATGCAGTAATATCAGGATACAAACTGAACCTCAGTAAAACCGAGGCTCTACCAATACACATCCCCAACGACATGTTACCAACATTAAAAGAATTATACCCGTTTCGCTACGAAACACAAAGCATACAATATCTGGGTACACACATGCCACGAGACCTACAACTCACTTACCGACTTAACTACCTCCCATTACTAGAACGCGCTAGCCTAGACCTGGTAACATGGCAAAACCTGTCAATATCCTGGCTGGGGCGCTTAGCGTCAGTCAAAATGAATCTACTCCCACGGTTCTTATACTTGTTCCAGGCCCTACCTATACCCATTTCCAGACCAGACTTCAAAACCTTACAGACCCAAATAGACCGATTTATATGGGCAGGCAAAAAATCCAGGATCAAAAGGGCAACCCTTTACATCCCACATAAGAAAGGAGGACTGGGACTCCCAAACTTCTGGGACTATCACCAAGCAGCACAATTAGCCCAGATCCAAAACCTCCACGCCCCAGCGGGACTCAAACTATGGGTGGACATAGAACATGACCTCTTTGGCCGCGACTTCCCTTCCTTATACCTATGGCTACCCAAACAGACCAACCCTCCCCCCCCCCCCCCCACAACACCTGCAATCACCCACTCAATCCAACTCTGGGACAGAATAACCAGAAAACACGCCCTAATCAACACCCCCTCCCCATTAACGCCACTCCTCCGCAACAAAAGATTCCTCCCCGGGATGACCCCCCAACACTTTGCAAGATACGAGGACAACAACCTAACCCGATTCTATCACTATTTTCAAGGACAAACCCTCCTACCCTTCACACACCTCCCAAACACCACCCCATTCACCACCTTCGACCACTTCCACTTCCTACAAATCCGGAGCTTCCTATCCCACCCAACTAACCAAACTACAGCCACCACCAAGCACACACTGTTTGAAAAGATGTGCATGACTACACCAGTACAAAGGGGACAAATCTCCACTATCTATGGGATCTTACACCTCACCAACACCCCCAACGCACTAACGTACACCACAGCCTGGGAAAGGGACATAGGCCCAACCGGGGACCCATCCGACTGGCAGAGTATATGGGAAGCCACTGCGGCCGTCTCCATATGCGTAACACACAAAGAACAAGCGTACAAAACCATGTTTCGCTGGTACCTCACTCCCCTACGATTGAAGCAAATGCACGCTGCCACCTCTGACCAGTGTTGGAAAGGCTGTGGCGCACAGGGCACATACATACACCTGTGGTGGCAATGGCCGCCAATAGCCCAACTATGGTACGACATAGCCCACACAGTCAACAGAATACTACACAGCAACATTCCACTTGACTGGATATGGCTCTTGTCAAAACCCCACGACTCACTCACCAGAGCCCAAAACAAACTGTCGGCGAGAGTCGCCCTTGCCACCCGAAGAACCATAGCCCATAGTTACAACATTGGCAAACTAAACTGACCCTATACTTCAATACACTCATTACAACACTCTCCCTTGTTGCGTCTCACCCCGCAGCCATCGCGGTTCCTCTTCAGTGCACGCTGGAGACTTTGGCGTGCTCACCAGCAGGGAAGAGGGAGTGGTGGAAGCGGTGCGGCAACTCTTGCCATGGCCCACAATTAGTTTGGGTCCCCAACCTGTTGGACACATTAAGCAGGTGGAACCTCAACCCCATAGTGATGTCATAAGTGCACGCGCATCCATAGGATGGCCTCTTAAAGGGGCACAGGACTCAATAAACAATAAAGATGGAAATCAGTTAACCAATGGTGTGGGAGAGGTGGGAACCCTTATATCCCCTATATAACCATAGCTAACCCAAGTCTCAGTGCTCAGTTATAATAAGTTCTTCAGTGCATACACTCCTGTAATTCTTGTTACCTCCTGATCTATTGATATACCTGACAGTTATACCGTTTATAATGCAAATGAGACAAGGTGGGCACACTCGACTAAACGACAAGATAGCCCCAGGAAAAGGCTAAATAAGTAAATGCTGGGTGCTCACCCACAAAGTTATACCGTTTATGCCTGCCCCTGGCCTTGGCTTTCCCTGTCTACGAGTTTATTATATCCCTTTTTAGTACTTTGTTTTTGTCCTGCTACTGCTCCCTTTGCACCTTTTGTCAAAACCATAACACCCAAGAACCCAAATGCCTCTTTCACACTTTTAACTCCCTACTTCGCCTTGTTGCTGCTCCTTCTGCCACAAACTGCACAACTCACCTCACTGAGAAGATTTCAATGATCATGGAAGAGATCCATAATCCACCACTTTTGGTAGTTACTATCCTCTAAATTCCGGCAACGGCCCACAAGACTTGACGTTTTGGAGATGCTCTGACCCAGTCGTCTAGCCATCATTATTTAGCTCTTGTCAGAGTTACTCAGATCTTTTTGCCCACTTTTCCTGCTTTCAACACATGGAACTCAACCGACTGTTCACTTGCTGCCTAATATTTTCCACCCCTTGACAGGTGCCCATGTAACAATATAATCAATGTTATTTACTTCACCTGTCAGTGGTTTTAATGTTGAGGCTGATCAGTGAAAGTTAACGATACATTCTGATAACAATCTCAATGACCCCCTATGATATTGATGAACATATATTACTATTGGTAATAATTAAAGCTATCTGTTAGTGTCAACAAAATACGTTCTCATAACAATCTCAGTTATTCCATTAGGCTGTAGGAACAACAGGAAAAAACACAAAAAACAATGTCATTGAAAGTTAGGTAGTAATTTGGGTAATATGAGAGCACAAGGACACAGAATGTGTGTATATTGTAAGTTGATACGTAGAAAAGAGAGAGAACATCTTTAACCAGATGAGAGAACAAACCCACACACAACGCTGTGTTATTGTTTTGCTGAAGTATTGTGTCAGAAGGAAGTCGGTTTACGGCACACGAACACATATAGCGAATAAGTATTTTCAGGTGGTGTTTATGACACTGACCTCTGCAGTTATACCTACCTATTGCCCACTTTATTTTCCCCACTCATTACATCAGTCTCACTCCTATGTCCATAGTCTCCGGGCTCATCTTACCTACGTGTTCTTTGTCAGGCTTACTTTCCCTTATTGCTTCGTGTCTCCATATTTTACCATATTTTATCTTACTATCCCATTTATTCCATATCTTCCAACTATTTGGCATTTCCTGAACCTGTACTTCGTAAAATGATCCCATACACCACCCTGTAAAAGATTTCATCCACATATTTCCATGTTAACTTACCATTTCCTTCCCATCCTGCTTCTAAAGAAGAGTAGTTTTTCCCTCAGTCTCTCCCCTTTTTTGTCTTTTGTTTGTTTTTTGTTTTTTTCATTTTGTCACAGCTTGGTGTAGTCTTGGTCAGCGCATGGACCAAGAACGCCTGGATTAGGCTTGGGGGGCTTGTTGCGGGGCCGAACGCAAGGACTCTTAGGACTCTGGTGGAAAATGACTTGTCTGGTGGGCAGACACCCCATCAGG